>NC_041381.1:712001231-712029711 GCF_002162155.2 Triticum dicoccoides
CAGCAACAGCAGCAACAACAGCAGCAGCAACAGCAACAGCAGCAGCAACAACAGCAGCAACACCAGCAGCAACAACAGCAGCAACAACAGCAGCAACAACAACAGCAACAACAACAGCAATAACAACAGCAGCAGCAACAGCAACAGCAACAGCAACAACAACAACAACAACAACAACAACAACAACAACAACAACAATATGTTCTCAAAATTCAAAAATTGTTTAAAACATTCAAAAATTAGAAAATGTACATGATTTCAATTTTTTCTTCATGTATTCAAAAAAATACATGCTTCCAAATTTGCTCGGTATTTTTCAAAATTGTTCTCCGTGTCAAAATTTGTTCTAAAGATTCAAAAAAATTCCATGCTTTGAAATTTGTTCTCCGTTTCTAAATTTGTTCTCAAGATTCAAAAACATTTATTGCCTTAATTTTTTTTCACAAGTTGTTCTCCGAAAATATTCAGTTTTCAAAACAAAGTTCCCAAAATTAAAAAATTATTCTCATTACAAGAACATTCAAAATTCAGAAAATGTACCGGATTTTAATTTTCTGTTCACCTATTCAAAACAAGTTCATGCTTCCAAATTTGTTCGGGATATTTTCAAAATGGTTCTCCATTTCAAAATTTGTTCGACATTTTCAAAAAATATTCGTGCTTCAAAAAATGTTCTCCAAATTTGTACACAAATTCAAAACTTTGCTTGTTTGAAAATTTGTTCACAAATTTGAAATTTGTTCAGAGTTTTTAGAAAATGTGTTTGTTGTTCAAGATTTGTTCACAAATTCATAAAATGTTCCTATTTTGAAAAATATGTTCACAAAGTCAAAAATTGTTCACTGTTTTCCAAACTTGTCTGTGATTGTCATAAATTGATCTGTATTTAAAAAGGGTCATGTTTTTCAAGGATTGTGCAGAAAATAAAAAAAATGTTCATGCTTTACATTAATGTTCACAAATTCATTTTTTTCACATTTTGTCAAAAAGGTTCCTGTTTTTCAAAATTTCTACACATCTTCAAAAATCAATCCCATTTTACAAGTTTGGTTCAAAAATACACGACTTTCAAACTCGTGCGTGCTTGGCCAAAACGTTCGTCATTTAAAAAAATGTTTATTTAGTATTTTCTAGAAATGAGAAAAAAAGGAAAATAACCCGATCAAGCGATTTTATCTAGTATTAAAGTACTTGCATTGCATGTGTATCACCAAGAGCAGTAAGGCGCAGTGGCAAGCTAATTGGCTTTGCAATAGCGTGATCGCGAGTTCGAATCCTGTGTGACGCACTGATCAGCTTTTCCTGTCAATTTTTCTTTTCTTTTTTGTTCAGATTAATCTGAACATTTTTATGTATGAATATTTCTAAATTTGAACATTATTCCAAAATATTTATTTTTCAAATTCAAATTTGTTTAAGAAGTTGAATTTCTTTTAATTTGACATTTTTCAAAATTGATTTTTTTAAATTCAAACAATTTTCAAAATCGATCAATTAATAAAATCGAACAATTTCCAAAATTGAATAATTTAAAATTCGAATTTTTCAAATTTGAACAATCTTCAAATGTGAACATTTCCAAAAAAATAAATTTAAACTTTGTTTATGTTTGAACAATTTTCAAAGTTGAACATTTTCTAAATTTAATCATTTTTTAAAATATCAACTTTTCTATTACTATAAAAACAAAAAACAAAAGAAAAAGAAAAAATAGAAAGGAAAAAACAAAATACCTGTTATTGGGCTGCATTCGGAGCGGCCTATTGAGACAACGCGTTAGGCGTGCTCTATTAGGGCATGCGTTGAGCGTCCTATAGGCGCTCCCAACCAAGACACGAGAATTCCTTTTCTTAGGGAAGCTAGGGTTTTTATTCAAAGTTCAAAACATCCGGAATACATGCAATATCTGGCAAAACCCCTAGCCACACATGGCGACCCACCGCGAGAGACGCAACTCCCTTAGCAACCGAGTGGGCCTCAAAATTATTAACTCTACTCTCAAAACGAAAGTTAACAAAGGCAAAGTTTGCCCTACTGGTTTGAATTTCCCTCAAAATGGGAGCATAAGATGGTGATCCCGCCTTGTTGATGTTAGATATTACTTCGACACAATCCGAGGCTATCACAAGCTCTTGTAGGTTCAGATCCCGTGCGTGGCCTAGTGCCTCGCTGCATGCTTGAGCTTCCAAGCTTGCCGGATCACTTAGGCCATCATAAACCACCGCCAACGTGCCTAAATATTTCCCATGTTTATCAAGACAGACAACTCCAGCTGCCCCCTTCTCCCCCAAAGTAGAAAGCCATCACAATTAAGTTTTGTTGCATCGCCTGAGGGTGGTAACCAAACTCTTGCCCGAGGTCCAGCCACACTTCCCGTCGGCGTCCGTGAAGTGCACATATTAGCGATTTCTAGCTCCTCCAGAAATCCCTTGATAAAGCACATAGTTGAGAGCTTGGGCGCACATATTAGCGATCATAAGCCTTCATCATGTCAAGCTTGGGCGCACAGAATCTATTCCCATTCACCTTTCAAGTCTTCATGTAATGCAAATATTCATAAGCCGTGATAAAATTGTCCGTAATGAGACGTCCAGGGACAAAGGCAGACTGCTCTTCAGAGATGATCTCGGGGAGAATAGATTTCAGCCGGTTTGCTAAAACCTTCAAAGCGATCTTGTAGATCACATTACAAAGGCTTATCAGCCGAAACTGTCCTAAAACTTTTCGACTGGATATCGTGGGAATCAAAACGATGAACATATTATTTATCTCCTCCGGGGAATCAACACCATCAAGCACTCGAATGATCATCCTTGTAACCTCATCACCGCACAAATCCCAATGCTTCTGAAAAAAGTGCGCGGGGAAACCATCTGGGCTGAGGACTTTGTCGGAAACATTTGAAAAAGAGCTCGTTTTACCTCTTCATTGCCATCCATCCGAGCTGTATATGTGACAGGACTTCCTCCATGCCGATTGTTCCTTCATAAGTATACAATTTTTTATAAAAATCCGTTGCCATTCCGGCCAACTCAGCCGGACCTGTACAAGCCGTGCCATCATCCCGGTTCAAATGCACTATCCTATTCTTCGCCCGGCGGGCACTCGCTTTCCTCTGAAAAAACTTTGTGTTGCTATCTCCCTCGGCTAACCACATGATGCGTGAGTGTTGTTTTGCCATAATATCCTCTCTATACGCGAGCTCGATCATGCGGTCTTCAAGCTTTCTCTCTTCATGACTTGGACCACTTCGTTGCGGTCTGCCCGGAGTGACGCAAGCTGGCTCCTCAACAAGCGCATCTCCTATCTAACAGAACCAAAAGTGCTTCTATTCCATCGTGTCATCGAAGCCGCTACAGATTGCAGCTTATTTGCCAAATCGCCCACTGACAACGCCGGGCCGTCTCCAACCCAAGCCTCTATAAGTGTACGTTTGAAGCATAGATCAGTTACCATGTAGAAAATAGACGTACGTGAAAAAGTAGTTTGTATTGATAGATCGATTGCTTGGGGTTTTCCAATCGGCCATGGCCTTACATATATACGGCACGCTGGACATGGCGTATAAGATTACAACTCTGAAGCTAAAACCGATCAGGACTAGCCTTTCTTGATTCGGTTACCATGTAGCATATTTCTACAAAAAATATACTTGCCAATCTAAGTACATAACAAATCTAGGCCATATCCACGTACATGCAGTCTTGCATATATGAATAAAGTATTCCGGCCACGTCACCATCACACTAAATATAGTGGCTAAGCATATGTATAAATACCTTGAGCCCACCAAGAAAATATTAAATATTCCGGCAACGTCGCAAATCAAACTGGATAATGGCCATCAGGACTAAGCATAATTCTTCATATACGTAGATATATATCACTTGCATGCATCACGCCCATGGTCCAGTATAGCATATGATTCTTCTTAGGACTTGTATCTTCACCTTCCATGAAATTTCCTATGGCAAATACTTCAACAATGCATTAACCGATCAGCTTGTTAAATCATTGATTTAATTTGGCTCATCAGATTTAATTTGGCTCATCACATACTAAGTAGCCAAATTATACCATCAACAAATGCCCCCCTATTTTTGGTACAATTGCATTGACCAAATATATATAGGAATTGCCGTAGGATAAAGTCGACCATTGATCATATCATCACTCAGGGCGATGTCTAACGATACATCGGCCAAATTTTCTTAGTGCGATATTTCAAATAATATATCGGCCAAATTTGCTCAGGGCGATACTTGAAATAACATATCAGCCACAACATGTTCAGGCCTCCTGCCACATGCTAGTATAATACTTCTTCAAATATTTTCCATTAAGAGCTTTGGACAACTTCTCTCCCTGCAAAGATTGTACAAAATATGAATTTCCAGGAACAATCTCTATAATTTTATACGGGCCTTCCCAACTCGGCGACCATTTGCCGAATTTTTGATCTTTAGTTCCAATAGGTAAAATCGTTTTCCACACTAAATCCCCTATTTGAAACGATTTCTCTCTCACCCTTTTATTATAAGCCTTGGCTACTCTTAATTTCTCCTTCTCAATTTCTCGCAAAGCTCTTAATCTCTCTTCTGAAATGTCATCTATCTTATCCATCATCAAATCATTATAATCTACAGCCGACAAGTCATTTTGTCTGGCCACTCTAAGAGCTTGTAAATTAACCTCTACAGGTAACACCGCCTCCTGACCATATACCAGATCATACGGTGCCACTTGAGTCGCTCCATGCTTAGATATCCGATGAGCCCATAAAGCTTCCGAAAGTACCTCATGCCATCTTTTCGGATGCTCCTCAATTTTCTTCTTAATGAGTTTAATTAAAGTTTTATTGCTAGATTCGACCTGTCCGTTAGCTTGAGGATAGTAAGGCGACGAATTTAACAATTTAATTCCTAAAGATTCGGCAAATTCACGAAATTGATGAGGCATAAAAGAAGCACCTTGATCAGTAGTTAAAGTTTGAGGAATACTGAACCTATTAATAATATGCTCTAAAACAAAACGAATAACCTCTTTGTGAGTAATATTTTTCAAAGGAACTGCTTCGGTCCATTTAGTAATATAATCTGTAGCAACTAGGACGAAGCGATGTCTTTTAGAAGACCAAGGATGTATCTCACCAATAAAATCTAAACCCCATCCCCTAAATGGCCATGGCCTAATTATGGGATTTAACATAGATGCGGGCGCTAACTGTACATTACCAAATTTTTGACATGCCTCACAACCTTTATAATACCGAAAACAATCCTCTAACAAAGTCGGCCAATAAAACCCCGCTCATTTTAATAACCATCGCATTTTGTGAGCCGACTGATGTGTTCCACATATTCCTTCGTGCACTTCACCCATAGCTATTCTAGATTGATCAGAATCCAAGCATTTTAAAACTAACCCATCTATCGTTCGGCGATACAACTCATCGTTAAATAAGGTATATTTTAAAGCTTGTCGCCGAATTTTTCTATCTCTCGTTTGACTTGGATCGTTTAAATGATTAACTAGAGGAACTCTCCAATCACTCAGGTCTAAGTTATTTTCTAATTCGGTCGTTTGTGACTCATGCACCGAATCTGCACTACACTGTACAACTAATTGTTCAACTGTGCTTGGCCCAAGTGCACTCTGTGGCAAAGTATCCAACATTATAGACTCAGCATGCATCAGCTTTTCTAATATAAAAAGCATTCCTTTGCTAATGTGATAACCGGATGCTTGCTGTGCTAAACAATTAGCTCTAGAATTTTCTTCTCTGGGTATATGATGGATGGTGAACGTATCTAGAGATTTAATTATGTCTAAACATCGGTCCAAATAACTATTTAATAACCCATCAAAACATTGAAATTCACCTTTAATTTTTTGTACTACTAGAAGCAAATCCCCAAAAGCATCTACATCCTTTACACCCATATCAACTAAAGTTTGTAAACCAAACAGTAAAGCTTCGTACTCAGCTTGGTTATTAGTGCAAGGATATTCCAAACGGACCGATGTATCATAAACAACATTATTAGGTGAAACTAAAACATTACCGACGCCTTGCCCGTCCCTACAAACCGATCCATCAAAATAAAGCTTCCATGGACACACACTAACATAATTAATATTTTCATCATCTTTAATCCTATGATCAACAATGAAATCGGCTATAACTTGACCCTTCATAGAACGCAGTGATTCATATGTTAAATCATATTCTATTAGTGCGTAAGCCCACTTTCCAATCCTACCACTAAGAATCGGTTGTTGCAACATATACTTAATGACGTCCGCCTGGCAAGCTACTACACGCGTGCTAGAAAGAAGATAAGGCCGAAACTTGGTACATGCATAGTATAAAGATAAGCATAACTTTTCAATAAACACGTACCGACTTTCGGCGTTGAGCAAACGACGGCTTAAGTATGCAATGATGTATTCTTTTCCGCTGACCTCTTGCGCCAACACCGCACCGATCACCCTATCTTCTGCAGCAATGTACAGCCTGAACGACGCACCGGACATGGGCACCCTATCTTCTGCAGCAATATTGGAGGATTTGACAAGCATTGCTTTATATTATTGAAAGCATATCATTGCTCTGCCCCCCAAGTAAATTCGGCTTCATTCTTTAGCCGAAGTAGAGGAACAAACGATTCAATTTTCCCTGCAAGGTTAGATATGAATCGTCTCAAGTAATTAATTTTTCCTAACAACTTTTGCACATCCCTTTTACATGTGGGTTCCTCCAAATTTCGAATTGCCTCCACTTTCTTGGGGTCGATCTCTATGCCATTTTCATGAATTATGAAGCCTAAAAACTTACCAGCCGACACGCCAAAAGCACATTTGAGTGGGTTCATTTTTAACCCATACCGGCGCATCCTTTCAAAAGCTAATCTCAAATCGGCTAAATGATGATCAAACCCATCCGATTTAACAACTATGTCATCAATATATATTTCTAGTACAATGCCTAGAAGATCATGAAAAATTAAATTCATAGCGCGTTGGTATGTAGCACCGGCATTTTTTAACCCAAATGTCATAACGACCCACTCAAATAAACCAACAAAACCTGGGCAACGAAAAGCAGTCTTAGACATATCTTGTTCGGCCATAAATATTTGATTGTAACCTGCATTACCATCTAAAAAGCTAATTACTTTATGTCCCGATGCATCATTAATAAGCATGTCGGCTATAGGCATAGGATATTCATCTTTCGGAGTAGCTTTATTCAAATCTCTAAAATCAACACAGATTCTAATATTACCAGTATTTTTCTTTTCCATGGGCACAATATTAGAAACCCAATCTGCATATCTACACGACTGAATAAACTTAGCTTTTAACAACCGATCAACCTCTTCTTTGATGCGGTCATACAAATTAGGATTGAAACTTCTACGAGGTTGTTTATGCGGCCTAAAACCGGATTTAACAGGTAATCTATGTTCTACTAAATCTCTACTCAAACCGGGCATCTCAGTATAATTCCAAGCAAAGCAATCAACGTATTCTTTAAGTAATAAACATACCTTACTTTTTTGATCGGCTTTCAAGCTAGCTTTGATAAATGTAGGCCTCGGGATACTTCTATCACCAATATCAATTTCTTCAAGTGGATCAGCCGATGAAAATCCTTGTCCAAGCTTTTTCATGTCATCAAAATCTTCAATTGTTTCATGCATATCGCTCTTTTCGGAACGATACTCCTCCGTGCGTCTTTGTAGCCACTCAATACTATCGTCTTTATTCATCATTTATATAGATAAATCATTAAGCCAAGCTATGTCAGTCGGCTGTGCATTTATAGGTACAAAACCATCTCTACCGATACTGATATAATCATATTCCGATAAATCCCTACCGGTCAAACATCGCATGTCACCGTGTTGCCAATCAACCGGCGCCTCAGTCAAAGCAATGCAGGAAGAATTGTCTGCCTCAATCACCTCGACATCATCATTAACCCACTGAATTAAGCATTGATGAAGAGTAGAAGGGATGCAACAATTTGCATGAATCGAGTCGCGTCCCAAAAGAATATTATACCGGCCTTTGACATTAACAACAAAAAATGCAGTCGGCAATGTTTTGCTTCCGACTGTGAGCTCCATAGAAATAACACCCTTAGCTTCGGACAATTCTCCTGAGAACCCACGAAGTCCCATGTTGGTCTTCATTAACTCGCTCTCTTTTCAGTTCAGTTTAGAAAATACCGAAAAGGGCATAATATTAACACCTGCACCACCATCAACGAGCATGCGATCAATAGGCTTACCATCAATGTGACCTCTGATAAATAATGGCTTTAGGTGCTGCCCATGCTTCTCTGGTTTCTCAAATCTAGCATTCTTTGGGCCAAGAACAAGTTCAGCAATTTCTGCCTCGGGCGCGCGAAACTCAGCAGGCAATGCAAACACCATATTAACATCCATATCAGTCGGTGCATCTTTATTATTCTCTGAATTTTCTGCAATAATGATGTCATCCTTATTTTTATTTTCCTCTGCTGCGATGCGCTTCTCCTTCCAAGTCTTTGTAGGCATCATTGGCTTATCCTGATTGAACCATCTATCGTGCTTCCTCTCAGCTATCTCTTCCTTTATTTCCAATGTCCGCAGTCGCTGTACACGTCGTTTCTGAGTGTGGGTAAGTCCATTCGGGCACCACTGCGGTGCTGGTTTAGTTCCTGGCTCGACAGACTTAATTTGGCTGCCCCCCGAGTCCTTCGGCCTATACTGACGTACTTCTATTTTTCTAGAAAACATTTCATCTCTGGCCAAAAAACTTCTCTACTGATCATATACGGTATTGGAATTAAATCCCTGGCCGCGTACATTGCCTGTGTCCCAACGTGTAGATGTACTAGTATTAGACTTGAAACTCCTCGGAGGCAAACTCTTGGACGTTCCTGTGCAACAATTGTTTATGATCAAATCAGCTTGTGTGCTAGCCGATTTAGACTTCTGAATAGTACGTGAGGATATACCATCCGGCCGTGCATACGGGTTATGCCCAGAATTAGTTTGCTTTTCAAATTGATTAGACTGGCCAGCTTGCTGCAACTTTACGCCATTACTTTTCTCCTCTGTACCGAGAGCTTCTTTTGAGACACTGCTTGTTTCTGTATAATTGACAACACCTTCATCTGACTGGTGTTCCGCTATTTTCATACCATGATCAACATCCAAATCATCTGAATTTTTTGCTGCCTTAGTTTCAGCACGCTTCACCGGCATCCATACGCGCTTGTAGTTGCCTTTATAGTTGTTGCGCTCTGCACTATGTACCGGTGATCGACCTCCTCGAATCTCGATGGCGTTATGTGATCTAGCCTCCTCATTGAAACGGGCCATTTTTTCATGTACGTTTGGTCTGAACATAGGCCTCGGCGGGATCCATCCCGGCTGAAAATAACCTGCTGGCCCTGTAAGATATGGCGCCCAAGGATTAAACCCCATGGAGGAAACTGCGGATACATAGGAGGTGCACAACCCCAATATGTTGGCTCCATTGCAAAATACGGCTGTTGGTCATATGCACTTCCTTGCCATTGCTCATGACTGTGAGGTCCAGAAGGAGATCTAGGACACTTATTACCTCCGAGCCGATTAAACACATTGTTGGTCTTGCGTGAGGTATATTTTTTCAACAACATGCTAACTGTCGGCTTTGGCCTTGGAGCTTGTCTCCTTCCTCCGTTGACTTTCCACACTCCTATTTCTGGATTTTTTTGGTTTGATCATCCTTGGAGGGGCACTGTTATCAACAACATTTTTCTCTCTTGCGGATTCGGTCTGATCCGACCGAATAAGCATTTTTTTTACTCTTAAGCTCGACCATATTGATAGGAAAAGGGTCGCTGTCGAGTTTCATCTTCGGACCTTCTGTAAATGTCAATCGTCCTTCATTGATGGCCGATTGCACCTGTCGACGAAACATATTACAATCATTAGTAGCACGAGAAAAAGAATTGTGCCACTTACAATAAGCTCTTCTACCCAATTCTTCTGGAGGTGGAATTACATGACCCTCTCTCACTCTAATTAATTTATTCTGCAATAACATATCAAAAATTCTATCACACTTGCTAACATCAAAAGTGTATTTAATTTCATCTCTTCTAGCAGGTGTAGGTTTCAAAGCAGAACATGCAAAAGGTTTTGACTTTGGCGCTTGAACCCATTCGGCTATACATATATTAACATCATCCTCATTAGCCGAATCACTATCATAATCTAAGGCATTAACCATGATTATCTTTCTCTTTATTTCTGTTATCTTTAAACCGGCTATATTGTTTAATTTCCTTAGCCCGGTTTTCTTGCGCCAAAGCCTTCTGCAAAACTTGGTTAACATCTAAAAATTCTTGCCCTTATAGTTTATCCTTAATATGAGCGAGTAAACCCGAAAAGGCAAGATCGGCTAAGTCCTTTTCGGCTATGGTCAAGCTGAAACATCGGTTTTTGACATCCCTAAACCTCCTAATATAATCATGAACATGCTCATTATATTTCTGCCTTACCATAGTTAAATCTGAAAGCCAAAGTTCTGTTTCACCGCTATAAAAATACTCATGAAATTTTTGCTCCAATTGTGCCCATATTGAAATAGAATTAGGAGCAAGCGATGTAAACCAAGTAAATGCAGTATCAGATAGAGATAAAGGAAATAATTTTAATCTAAAAACATCCGATGTGCCGACCTCACTGCATTGTGCTAAAAATTGTCCCACATGCTCAAAAGTAGATCTACCATCTTCCCCCATAAATTTAACAAAATCTGGAATTCTAAAACCACGAGGATATGGTGTCAAGTCAAAATAATCAGGGTATGGTTTTTGATATGCACGTGCTCTACCCTTAGGTTCTAAACCAAATTCTCTAAGTATATTAGCAAGCTGATCCTTAAAATTATTATTGGGCTGTAGAGAACTGGCTTGTGGAGCAGATGAAATACCAGCATGTGGTGGAAATTCCGGCAAAGAAATTGGAGCATGCGAAGTTTGCAGCGGAGACCCACTAAAATGTGAATCAGGTACCGGCCCATACGGAACCCCGGTACCAACAGGCGGCAGTGGTGGCGTACTATATGCTACTGTCTGATAACTAGGCTGCTGCAAATTAGAATTAAAACCAAAACTTCGGTTAATGTTATTGTGATTTTGTGGAACCGAAGTCGAAACAATAGGAGCAGTAGTACTAGGAACTAAATTATTAGCCGAACTACCAACATAGTTCCGGCCATCCAGATTATTGTTTAAAGGAACATGAGTCTGCATAGCATTAGCCGATGCACTAGGCGTATGTATATTACTTGGAAAATTGTTAAATCTGCTACTGTCTGATGGCATCGGCCTTTTTCCAGAATACTCATCATTGACTTGCAGCACTAATGAGCATACATGACCAGGTAGACATTTTCCAAGATCGTTATTAAACTGCTCCTTAAATTCTTCAAGTCTATTAGCTACTGCTTGAGTAATTGTACGTGTCGTATTTTCCATATCAGAACCATATTTACTAGCTACGGACACATCAATTAGATGAGTAATTTCCTCGGTTGAGTTTTTTACCTGAGCATCGGAAGGGCTCGGAACTACCTTTTTGACGACGCCATTCCTCGTCTTCGCGTATCCAGCCAACTTGAGCTTCAACCTCTCAACCTTTTCTTTCTCAAGCTCCTCTTCAATCTCGCGCCGAACATCTTCCGACGGATCGTCGAGTGTGACGGCGATGACGTTCTCCGGATCGATGTCGCTCCCATTCTTGGGCTCGGTACTCATCGTGTAGCTCTTCTTCTTCTCGTCCCCAGCGGAGTCGCCAATTGTGTTGGCACGCGAAATCGCCGCGCAACACCAGGATAACCATCGTGCTTTCGTGACGACGAACGATTGCTTTACGAGCAAAGCAACAAAGATTTCCTCGCTTTCGTGGAGGAGAACCGACCGCTTTCCAGCGCAAAACGGCAAAGATCGCCAAACCCTAGGGCTGCTAGGGCTCGGCAGGAAGTAGCGATAGAAAATAGACGTACATGAAAAAGTAGTTTGTATTGATAGGTCGATTGCTTGGGGTTTTCCAATCGGCCATGGCCTTACATATATACGGCACGCTGGACTTGGCGTATAAGATTACAACTCTGAAGCTAAAACCGATCAGGACTAGCCTTTCTTGATTCGGTTACCATGTAGCATACTTCTACAAAAAATATACTTGCCAATCTAAGTACATAACAAATCTAGGCCATATCCACGTACATGCAGTCTTGCATATATGAATAAAGTATTTCGGCCACGTCGCCATCACACTAAATATAGTGGCTAAGCATATGTATAAATACCTTGAGCCCACCAAGAAAATATTAAATATTTTGGCAACGTCGCAAATCAAACTGGATAATGGCCATCAGGACTAAGCATACTTCTTCATATACGTAGATATATATCACTTGCATGCATCACGCCCATGGTCCAGTATAGCATATGATTCTTCTTAGGACTTGTATCTTCGCCTTCCATGAAATTTCCTGTGGCAAATACTTCAACAATGCATTAACCGATCAGCTTGTTAAATCATTGATTTAATTTGGCTCATCATATTTAATTTGGCTCATCACATACTAAGTAGCCAAATTATACCATCAACACCAAGCACATTCATATCGAAAAGGCTTCTTCCTGATCATTCGCTGACAACCCGTTTCCATCTCAGTCTTTAGGATAATCGGACTGTGGTCACTCTTTGCTACAGTCAAGTGCTCCACAGTAGCAAAAGGCAACAGGTTAGACCAGCTCGGTGAAGCGAGAGCACGGTCTAGCCGGACCCTACAAAATTGTCCTCAAGCCACCCTCTTCTCAAAAGTCTAGTCGAGACCCCTATAGCCTAGGTCCGACAGGCCACAGACATGAACTGCCTCTCTAAAGCCCGCCATTTGTGCACTATCTAGCGGATTTGGCCCCATTTGTTCCTCCTGGCATAAGATCTCGTTGAAATCGCCAATGCAAAGCCAGGGTAACGTACTCTCCCCTCTCAGCCTCCTCATAGTTTCCCAAGTGTTATACCGCAAGCTTCTATTTGCCTCCCCGTAGAAACAAGTAAGGCGCCATTGATCCATACCTGCGGTCGAAACCCAAGCATTGATATGATACTGTGAAAAGTTCTTTATTGATAAGTTAACATCACTCTTCCAAAAAATACATAAACCTCCACTCCGCCCACTACTAGCTACTACAAAACTACTTTGAAAACCTAACGACACCGCCAAACCTTCCACTTGGTTTTTTGCAATTTGAGTTTCCACAATACAAAGAACCGACGGTGCACTATCCTCCACGAGAGCGCGGAGCTCATGAACTGTCGCGGGGTCGCCTATCCCACGACAGTTCCGACATGATGTCTTCATCAGGCTCGGCGGCCCTCCTCAAGGGAGGCCGCCTCTTCCTCTTCCATATGCACTGCATCTTCCCCTACCTCTCCCTCCTGTCTCCTCTTTTTGCCAACATGCACCTTCTCCGGAGTGGTAACTGAGTTGATATTGGAGCCCGATGTTGTTGCTCCTTCTATGAGCAGCACTGTCCCCGAAACCTTCCCCGCAAGGTTAGAAAGTTGTTGCCCTCGAATATTTATGGAGCCATCCGCAGCAACTAATCTCTTTCGAGCACCCTTCTCTCCATCATCCACTCGAACTGCTTTGCGGTCATCCAGATCCATATGTTGGGAGCCCATAGTGTAACCCATAGGTACTCCCCTTCCTCTACCCCCTGGCCGTCCTCTTCCTCCTCTTACCCTCTCTCCTCGTCCAGGTTCGCCTCCTCCGTCTCTACTAAAACCCTTCCTCGACCCCTCACACCATACGGTTGAGTCGCTGGCATCTCTGGCTCCCACAACAACCAATCACCCCATTCAAAAGAATCTGGGTCGTGAACCTCGTCTCCGCACTCATCCGCAAGATAACCCATCCGCCCGCAGGCAAAACAAAAGTCGGGGAGTTTCTCATAGAAAACACTATACTTCTTGTGTTCCTTCAGAGTTATGGGAACAAACCAAACCAAAGGCTCGTTTACATCCATAAAAACCTTGGCTCGCAAGGTTCTCGTCGGGTTTATTCTTCCCTTGTTAACTATGACCGTATATGGGGGCTTACCCACCTTGGCAGCTACTTTCTCAGCCAGCTCCCTCTTCCATGTGAGACCGTCCGGCAGCCCCTTGATTCGAGCCCACACCGAAACCTTTGTTAAACGATATGCATTAACATCATAGAAACCATCGTATTCCTGAATCACAATTGGTGCCCTCCGAAACAGCCATGGCCCTCAATCCATAATCTTCCTCCAGTCTCCCAAACAATGGCACTGAACAAGAAAAAGATTTGGCCCCTTCACAATGAAAGTGACCCCCTGCGCCGCAGACCACGCATTACGCATCTGAGATAGGAGTGTCACGTGGCTAAACGGCTTCGTCGTATGAACCCGAAAAAGAACCAGCCAGCGCACATCCTTAACCAGATCTTCCATCTCCGCTGAGAAATCAAGATCGTCCTCCTCTTTCCCATGCAACCTCATCCCAGCGAATTGATCCTCTAAGTCAGGACCAGATCTGAGGTAGTCGCCAAACTCCTTCTCCTCTCCGGCAGAGCTGTTCTCCCTCGCCTGCTGCCTTTGACTCTGCACTCCATCTTCCCTGGTATTGATATTACTCTCCTTCTCACCCGATCCCTCCGGTACTTCCGATCTGTTCTTCTCCATCTTCCCTAACCCTAATTTCGACGCCCTCTCATCCCCCTTCCCCCCGATCTCCTTGTGAGTTGGATCCGCCATGCACGAAGATGCGCGTGACGGGTAGTGGTAGATCCCACCGGCGGCCAGAAAGATCCGGCGACCGGTGAGATTTTACGTGAACTCTAGCGTGAACGCCAGAGAAAAGTTGGAACCCTAGCGGCGGAGCCAGGAGGAGACACGAGAATTCCTATGGTCCACCCAACGCGTGCACTAATAGAGCATGCTCACGCGGGGCACTCTTGGTGGCCCGGTCCATAAGCGGGAAGAGTTTTTTTCAGTTTTACTTAATTTCTTTTTCTTCTTTTTATTTTCTGCTTCTTTTTTCTTCTTTTTTAAATTTTGGTTTCCCTTTTTCTCGTTTCTGTTGCTTTTTTATTTTTCAAAGTTTGAATTTTTTCAATTTTGTTTTTTGATTTGAATATTTTTTAATTTGAACTTTTCCAAAGTGGGGCGTTTTTGAATATGAAAAAAATAAACATTTTGCAAATTTGAACAACTTTCCAATTTGAACAAATTTTAAGTTTTAACAAATTTCAAATTTGAACATTTTCTATTTTTAAACTTTTTCAAATTTGAACTTTTTTTAGATCTCGTATTTTTTAATATTTTAAGAATTACCAAAACAATAAAACAAAAAAAATCAAATGACTGAAAAAAGAAATTAAATTTTTAACTTTTTATTTGGCCGCGTTCGAGGCGGCCCATCAGGAGGTCGCTGCGTGCGGAGCGTCCTTTGGTTCCGCATTGCGTGGATCATAGGGGCACCCCTGAGACACAACCCGGTGGGCCTATTCATTGCCTTTATAGACCAGAAAAATCGGCGTCGCTCATGTCGTTTGCCTCCATGGACTCTGCCAGCGATCATGTGCGAATAGGAGCCAGCGTTGGGACCTCCTACATGCCGCCTAAAGCGGCACAAGTTGCGGCGCCGGCAGGAGCGGTGCTTCGTGGGGCCGAGGCCCAATAAAATTAGTTTCATTCTGCTAAAAAAAGGTTTCTTCGGTACGTACTTACGTACAAATAAATCAATCAATTAAGATAGTGAACTATGGTAACTTGTCAAATTTGAAAAACAAAATCAAATCTTAACATTTTTAATATTTGTTTATATTTCGAATTTGAACATATTCAAATTTGAACGAATGTCAAATCTAAAAAAAGTATCAGATCTAATTAGATTTTCAATCTGAAGATCTTTTAAAATTTGAGAGTATTTCATATATAAACATTTTCGAATTTGAACAAATTTTATATCTGAACAATTTTCAAATATAAACAAATTTCAAATCTGAACATTTCTAGAATTTGAATGTATTCTGAATGTGAACGTTCTCAAATTTGGACCAATTTCAAATCTGAACAATTTTTAGATCAAACAGATTTCGAATCTGAACATTTTTTAGAATTTGAACAAAATTTAAATCTAAATGTTTCCAGATTGAATGAATTTCATATTTGAACAAAAATAAAATATGAATAAATTCATAATTTCAACAAATCTGAAGTCTTGACATATTCAAATTTAAAAAAAATTCAAATACTGAACATTTCAGGAACATGAAAAGTTAATGTGAAAGAAAAAACGAAAAAGAAAACTGAAAAGACATCGAGAAGAAAAAAAGGAAAGGAAAAAAACAGAAGGAGAACATGAGAGCAGCCGAACTGGGCTGGAGCATAGCGAATATTAAAGCAAACACAATACATGGGGTGCGTGGAGGGAGCAACTAGTTAACTAGTACTCCTTCGGGAGCCTCTCAGCCATTCGCCACGTGTCGCGCTCTGGATGCTCCCTTCAGATTTTGTTTTTTTATTATTTCGCACGTGTTTTCGGCTTTTTAAATGGTTGTTTCGGGTTTTTTCTACGTTTTGGTTTCCCCTAGTCTTTCTTAGCTTTTCAATAAAAAAAATTCGGGAAAAAAAATTTGCGCGAAAAAAACTTGTTTTTTTTTTCCGAAGAGTCACGGTTTTGCTTCCGGGAAAGGTACGGTTGTGCTTTCGCGAGAGTCACGACCGTGCCTCTCGGGAAGGGAAGAACAAAACGCGTTTTCTGTTTTTTCCTTTCGTGAGAGTCGCGGTTTTGCTTCCGCGAGAGGCACGGTTGTGCTTTCGCTAGAGTCACGGCCGTGCCTCTCGAAAAGGGAAAAATAAAACGCATTTTCTATTTCTTTTTCTTTCGTGAGAGTCACGGTTTTGCTTCCGCGAGAGACACGGTTGTGCTTTCGCGAGAGTCACGACTGTGCCTCTCGGAAAGGAAAAAAATACGCGTTTTTTTATTTTTTTTATTTCGCGAGAGACACGGTTTTGTTTTCGCGAGAGGCACGGTTGTGTTTTCGCGAGAGTTATGGTCGTGCCTCTCGGAAACGGAAAAAAACGCGTTTTCCGTTTTTCCCCTTCCACGAGAGTCACGGTTTTGCTTCCACGAGAGGCACGGTTATGGTTTCGCGAGAGGCATGGGCGTGCCTCTTTCGGAAAGGGAAAAAATTGTGCTCCCGGTTCGGTTTTTTCACCCGGGTTTTTTCGTCCGGTTTTTTTAAAAAGTTCGTTAAAACCTATCAACATGGAATCTAGTTTGGAAGATCTCAACGCGAGGAATCCAATGGTGAAAACCGTTCAAGTTTTGGACGCACGGTTTGGGAGATAAAACGTTTTGAATAAATGAATCTAAAAAAAAGGGAAACTTCCAGGTAGCGACAAGTGGCGCTCTGCATGTGGGCCACTTGTCGCGATCTGGGAAAGTGGAGTGTTCTTTGAAACGAGTACTCCTTAATTAGTGATTTTGCTGTGTGGCGGCGATTCCTAATGTTCACTCATAGTGCACAGCTCATGCTGGGGCGCTCCAGTGGGCCGGCCTATTATAGCTACATCGCTTTTCTTTTCTAATTTTTGTTTCATTTTTTTATTTTCATCTTTCTCTTTTCTACTTTATTTTCCTTTTATCTTTTTCTTTCTTTAGTTTCCCTTTTCCGTTTATTTTTTAACCTTTTTAGTAATGTTTAGATTTTTAAAATTGTTCAGTGTTGAAATATGTTTAGGTTTGAAATTTGTTTAAAGTAAAACAAAATGAGAATTTTTTTATTCTAAAAAATGTTCACATTTAAAAAAAATCTAAAAGTTGTTTACATTTGAAAACTGTTCAGACCTGAAAATTTTACAAATTTAAAAATAATTCAAATATGGAAATTGTTCAAATCTAAAAAATGTTCAAATTTGAAAAAAATTTAAATTTAAAATTTGTTTAAATACTAAAAATGTTCAGATATAAAAAAATTAGTTCATAGTTTTTAAAGTATTCCAATTTTTAAAAAGGTAAAAAAAACAACAACAGAAAAAAAAGAAAAAAAAGAGGTAGCTGTGATTTGGGCCATAAGAGAGCGGCACATGAACGAGGCTCTGCGTGCGTGGTGGTTTAGGCCACGTTTGAGCGGCACATAGGTTTTGCCCCACCGATCACGAGCGACGAGGAGCCAGCGAGCGACCACGTCAGATCTGATTTTTAAATCAGAACGTTTCTAAATTACAAATAAATTTGATAATCTGAATGCTTTTCAAATTCGGAACATTTTGAAAAATATGAATACTATTTGTCCTTTTCTTTTTCTAGTGTTTTCAAAATCAGAACGGTTTTAAAATTTGAATGATTTAAAATTGAACAATTTTAAAATTTGAACAAATTTGTACATTAATATTGTTCATAATCTGAAAATTTACGAAATCTGGATAATTTGAGCAACTCTAAAATTGAATGATTTTAGATTCTGAACGATTTTTAAATTTGAATGATTTTCAAATTTGAACAATTTTCAAATTTTGAAACATTTTCATAATCTGAACGTTTTGAACAATCTGAACATTTTTAAAATTCGAACATCTTTAGAATCTAAACAGAAAAAGCAGGAAAAAGGGAAAAATAAAAGAAACATAGCGAAAACCAATCGAAAAACCGCAGCAAAAAAGTGAAAGAACCGTGCAGAGAAACCCGAAAAAACCAGCCCCGGATTTTCTGTTGATTTACCTATATGGGTTGGCCAAATAGCGCAAGGTTGCCTGTCGCAGCTATATATCACAATGAGCAATGTATAAGGATCCCCGATACTACCGTAGCGAATCGAGCATATCATCACCATCGAGACGTTGACGCTCCAAAAAATACATTTTATTTCCATCATTGCCTTTTAATGTTGTTTCTACGTAGTACAGAAGATATCTTTTTTATAGACAATACCATGATATATTATAGTAGGAAATAGTATATGGTACAGATACGTAAGCTGTCTCCGGCGATTATAAAATAAGCAAGCTCACATCAACAAACAAGATAACTCTTTTATACGTGATAAGCAACCTCAAACCAATAAACAGTACATCTATTTCATTCAGTACAACGGTATAAGATTTTTTATTCTTAACAGGTTTTACGAATTTAGTGCTCATATGCAGGAGTAATTGTTCCGGGGAGCCAAACCGCAATGTCATGCAACCTCCACAATGCATGAAATTTCTATCTTCTTGTGGTGACGTAATTTACTCCACCCAAGATTCTTCTTAACAATCGATACTACATATATTTAAGATAGTTCATGGACACTACAGGAAACGGGCAATAGGCCGACGGCCCGACGCCGTCGGCATAGGCCAAATAACCCGCGCCACAGGCTATAGTCGAGGGCGGCCGTGGGCGTATCGCCCTCGGGTCCTTCAGGTATGTGGGTACAGGTATTTGACGTTGGCGTAGAGGATGCCCTCGATGTAGACTTGGCAGGCCCATCGCTAACAGATGACGGCTGTTAGACGTCGAACAGGCTACACCGACGGCTTTGCCCTCGGGCTAGATTTTTGATTTTTTTCCAACTTTTTTTCAAAAAGAAATTCAATTTTTTTCAGACTTGTTAATTTCACAACGGACATTTTTAACTCTCAGCACGTTTAATGTAAAATCAAATTGCACTTGTGGTCAAACTTCCCGCTCGGCCACCCATCCTCACACTACTCCAACCCCAACACGCTTAACTTCTCCATTCCTTCCGGATGACCTATCAAGAAAGAAATCATATCTTAGTGATAATAGTACCATATCAATCATATTAACTCTTGGACTGTGGTGTCACACCTTTTTATTTTGAATTCCATACAAATACTTAAATACACAGCAATGAATAAATAATAATAATAATAATAATTTTCAATTCAAATAATAATAATAATAATAATAATATTTAAATACCCTTGTCGCGGTGGAGCGGGGGAGGGTGTGGTGGGTCGTCGGCGGCAGTGGAGCGAGGAAGGGTGCGGGGGGTGCTCGGTGGCGGTGGAGCGCGGGCCGGGGAGGGCGCCATTAGTAGTTTTGTAAAAAAGTAAAATAAATATATATATATATACTAATGGCGCACCCGGTCATAGTGCGCCGTTACTAGTTTAAACTAGTAATGGCGCACTGTGAAACGGTGAGCCATTAGTAGTTTTGCAAAAAAAAGAAATAAAAAAATACAGTAATAGCGCATTTTCTGGCTGGTGCGCCATTACTAGTTCTAGTAATGGCGCACTTCAACCTGATGCGCCATTAGTATGTATGGAAAAATGAAAAAAAAATACTAGTGGCGCACCTTGTGTTTGGTGCGCCATTAGTGTCTTCCACACTAATGGCGCATCACCAACCGGTGCGCCATTAGTATATAGTAGTGGCGCACTACTTACCTGGTGTGCCATTAGTATCAATCCTATCTATAACCCTTTTCCTAGTAGTGGGAAACTATGACTATCTGTTGATCAATGAGCTAGTCAACTAGAGGCTCACTAGGGACATGTTGTGGTCTATGTATTCAAACATGTATCACTGTTTCCGGTTAATACAATTATAGCATGAACAATAGACAATTATCATGAACAAAGAAATATAATAATAATCATTTTATTATTGCCTCTAGGGCATATTTCCAACATCAACTTCATACGGGTGGATCCTCCGTCAACTATGTCGCCCGCGACAACAACTGCAACACCAACAACGGTGGCAAGGGCAACTACCGCGACAAGGGTCGCGGCAACTCTGGTGACCGTGGTGACTACAACAACAACAACCGTGGCGGGTACCGTGGTGACTGCGGTGGTGGTGGCAATCGTTAGAACGGTAATCGTGGTGGTGACCGCGGTCACCATGGCGGTGGCGGGGATGCACGTCTGCAGTGCCAGCTCTGTCGGGGCCCTGGGCACTATGCCTCGGAGTGCGCTTAGCGCTACAACCACGCCTTCCAACCTCAACACTCCTAGATGGTGGGTCTCGCTGCCGCTTCACCACCATCCATCCTCGGCGACCCTACCTGGTCCACTGACACGGGGGCTACCGATCATATCACGTCGGATCTGGACCGTCTCACCGTGAGGGAAAAGTACCCTGGACGGGACCACATCCACACTCCCGACGGATCAGGTTTGCACATAGCTCATCGTGGTCATGCCCTTCTTCCTACACCCTCTGTCAATCTTAAACTTCGCAACATATTACATGTTCCCAATGCCGACAAGAACCTTCTTTCTGTTAATCGTCTTGCCATTGACAATCATGCTTATCTAAAATATTATCCTACTCATTTTCTTATGAAGGATTTGACAACCAAGATGGTTCATCTTCACGGCAGATGTGAAAATGGGCTCTATCCCATTCGGCCTTCACGTTCTCATGTCTTGTCTTTAGTTAGGCTCTCTGCTGAAGATTGACATGCTAGACTCAGCCACCCGTCCACACAAGTTGTTCATCATGTTTTGGCGTCCAATAAATTAGCATCGTCGAGTCGGGCTTTGACCCATGTGTGTAATGCTTGTCAACAGAGCAAAGCACATCAACTACCTTTTCCTAGATCTTCGAATGTTTCCTCGTTTTCATTGGAACTTATTTTCTCAGATGTGTGGGGACCTGCCAAAACCTCCTCTTGTGGGTCCCAGTACTATGTTTCATTTATTGATGATTATTGTAAATTTTTGTGGATTTATCTTCTCAAACAAAAGTATGATGTGTTTGATGTGTTTCGTGATTTTCTTGCCCATGTTGAACGCCTCCTATCTTGCAAAATCCTATGTGTTCAATCAGACTGGGGTGGGGAATACGAAAAACTTAGCAACACATTTTTTCGGCAACTTGGCATTGCTCACCACGTCTCTTGTCCACACACACACAAACAAAATGGCTCGGCCGAAAGGAAGCACCGTCACATTATTGACATGGGTCTCTCCTTATTATCGCATGCGTCTATGCCCCTCCGTTTTTGGGATGAGGCGTACTTGTACGCATGCTACCTTATCAACCGACTACCTAGCCGCGTCATTGGCAATATGAGTCCCATGGAAAAATTGTTTTCCACCAAGCCTGACTACGCATCTCTTCGCACGTTCGGGTGTGCATGTTGGCCTAACTTGCGCCCGTATAACACTCAGAAACTTGCGTTTAGATCACAATAGTGTGTGTTTGTCGGGTACATCATTCATCACAAAAGATATAAATGTCTTCACGTACCTACCGCTCGTATATATATATATATATATATATATATATATATATATATATATATATATATATATATATATATCACGAGATGTTATCTTTGATGAACAAAATTTTCCTTTTACCAATGACCAACCCTCTCCAATACCGCCTCGCGTTGCTGAACATGCAATCCTTTTATTTCCACATGACCACATGAACTATGGTGCATCTGTTTCTCGAACTAATCTGGATGCAGGTACCGATTCGGTGCAGCAAAACCCATCTCCGGACTCCCAGGCAGATCCTGTCTCCCAATCCGCCGCCGCATCAGCCTAGGATCACAAGGTGTGTCTATCCAATCTCTTCTCTCTTTGGTTCACAAGGTGTCCGTGGGTTGTATGAAATAAAACCATAAATTTACACACTATTGTATCGATTGAGAACTCAAGAGCAAAGCCCGTTTCCAACCTCGTCTCGGCAAACGTGGTTTCTTACCCATCATGCTTCTCTCACCAACGACCACCATGAAGCCATTGCTTTTCTGTCTCCATGATCTTTGGTCCTTCTCCACCAGCAGTGTGAAAAAAGGCATTTCTTTTGAGCTTCAAGGTAGGATGATAGTATAATCAGTGTACAGTACTGTCCAAGAATGAACCAAACTGGTTCATATAGCTGTAAAAATCTCTTGTGATCAACAACAAAACTAATGCTAATATTCAGGATTTCAAACTTGAAGCATTTGGAGATCAACAAAGAAAAAAGTCAAATTGACGGCATGCTTTTAAATAAAGATCATGCAACTTTACAAGACTTGCATCTCAATAAAACCATATCAGTTGCACATGCAGATGAGAGAAATGGGAAATACTCTATTTCATTCAAGGGTTGTAGTATGTCAATTATTAAAACGCAAGCACATTATAAGTCACAAACCTCCAACGCGCAGATAATTTCGGAAATGCCTAAACCTTAGATAATTTGGGAAAGGAGGGTGGCTACAGTCCCCTTGGCTGATATACATAGGTCTAGCTGTAACATCTTTGGGCAAAGCATCATTTGCAACTGGTAACCACAGAATATGTATTTGGCGCTCCTACCGAAGAAAAGAAAAGAAAAGGATTTAAAAGTGAATGCCGCCTTCATAGGTCACAAACCTCGGATTGTCAACATCTTCTTGTGAATGTACACATATTTGAAATACTTGAAGCGGCTGGGATAATGTTCTTAAAAATGGGTTGCTTCAGAGATAAGAAACTAGTACTGCAGTCAGACCAAAAGGAAATTCAAGGGCACAAAATACTTCCAGCAGGCCTTTGCAAATTGGCAATTAATTAAAAAAAGGTGATGTATTGGCACAAACACATGATGCAGAAGTTTAATTCAAGGACGGGGAAGTAAGAATAAGGCCACGTACGTACTAACGAAAGAGGGGATCAAGGACGAGCTGTAAAATCCAAATGAAAATATCAATACATAATGAACAGCACCATTGCGTTGAAATACCACAAGTCGCTGCTAGTAAGATTACATATGCCGGCTCTCTTGGACAACAAAGCCTAAGTCAGGATTCGACTACGCACGATTAATTTGTTGTGTTTGACGTTCCTCTTCCTCTCTTTTTTTTTGCGATTAAGTTGCTGCTACACTAATGTCAAAAAATGTCTTACATTATGGGACTGAGGGACCAAGACAGCTTAATAATTAATTAATGGTCACACTCCAACTGCAGGACCGGCTAGCTAAACGGACACGCTGGATGATATGTTATCACGTTCCCCCATGAACTCCAAATCTGGCGAAACCACCTACCGTCGCACGAGGGAAGGCGCCGCCGGTCGTGGAACACGCGGTCTGCAGGTCACATCGGTCCAGGCCTTGTTGGGTTCACGCGGTCCAGATGACATGCACGCCCGCCAAGTAATTGAGAAAGAGATGACGGGCTCGTCCTTGTCCATAGCCAGGCTTCGAATGGGTTTGTTATAGAGCTACTGCTGCTGGAGATGATCAAAGAAAGACAAGTCTTCGTAGTAGGCACGTGCCGTTGTTGGTCTAGTCCCGGCCACACCGTCAATGTATCAGCTAGCGTGAAGCATCGATACTTTATACGTCCAAACAAATGCACTAGTAGTATGGTCTTTGCATGCTTGGTGCTGCTGCATGTGGGCTGTGGAGGTTTTTGAGCATACTGTCTGCATGCATGCATCTCGATAATAACAATCCAATCCAATCCAATCCTATGGTCTTTGCATGCTTGGTACAGTGCCTACCAATCCAATCCTACTGTCTGCATGCATGCATCTAAATGCGGCGGGCGTCCTGTGGGTCACGAGGAGCGTGACCAGACCGCGTGTTCCACCAAAAAACAAAACAAAAAAAAAAACGACACGGGCCCTCGTTGAACACGGTGCCCTGTCCACCTTCATACCAAAAGATAAATCCGCACTCGTTTTTACTGTTTTTTTATCAAGATTTATTTTAAATCTCTATTTTTAATGGACGAGTTGGTGAATTGTCTCTGCGGTTTATTTTCGCTGGGTTTTTTTGGTCTCTCTTCCCACCACCCCCTCCCAACACCCACTAATCCACTGAATAGTCATCACATTTTACCATGCAATCAGAAAGCCGTGGTGTTCACAACATTTTGGACAAGTGGGATAGTTATTTCATGCTAACAACTCATTGAGACCGGACTATGTACTTGCAGAGTAAACTAACTGGCTCCTCTAATCAGCAATGGGGTAAATGTATATGGCTCTTCCCGCAAAGGAAATGTAAAATAATCTAATCGTGATGGAATAATATATCTTAATATACTCCTTTTTTTTACCATACACACACACATATGGCTGATGGATACATCGTCCAACTGAATTGGATAGATCTAACAAAGTACTTTTTACACTAGGGATTGACTTCACAGTGGACTTTGTAATTTTATTTTTACTATTCCGTTCTTGGGTGCACGCTGGCAAACGAGATGAGGAAGACGCAGAGTTCTGAATGTAGGTAATACGTATGTGTCGTGGTAGGCTAGGTAACGCATCAGTCGATCATATAGTGCGGGTCGGGAAGGCTAAAGACTCTAGCTACGACAAATAATTTGGATCGGCAGGAGTAGAACAAATACACGTGTAAATGTTTGGTAACTGCAGAGGAAATGATAATATATGTAAAGAAAAGAACGATTTATGTAGATTTCATAGGTGTGGTACAATGAGTGGAAAAAATGAAATAAACTAAAGAGAAGCAAATTTGAAAAATCTATAAACAAAAAGTAAAACTTAAATGCAATAATACATAGAGTTCCTGGTGAGATTTATTACAAATCAAATGAGGACTCCTTCCTTTCCAGTTTATAAGTCTTGCACGTGTATCTTGGCTGCTAATTTACCAAGTTAATTACACGTGCAAGACTAATAAACACGTACGGACGGAAGGAGATAGTATCTCCGAAGTGGAAGTAAGTACATTTAAGGGTATACTTCGATAATTGATCGAATCCCATTGGTTGGAGTGATCTTGTAGTCGCTGAACCCGGCTTCGGAGAAAATCAAGCTCCACTCGTTTTCCTCTCGCTCCATTCCATCGGAGCCCATCATGTAGATATCTAACAAAACCTGCGCCTCTTTGGAATGGTTGGGCTGAGTCACCGGATATCCCACCACCATGTCGATGATTATCACCTTTCCTCCGGCTTCTTTCGCTGGGATCGCTTCCTTGCACCGGCGCATTATCTTGACGCAGTCTTCGTGTTTCCAGTCATGCAAAATCCACTGGAACCAAACATACATATTATATCCCATTAGCATAGTAGACCAGCAGAAAAAAGAAGAACATATCCAAAAATAAAAATAAAAATAAAAAATTACCTTGAGTAGAACAGCATCCGCAGGTGGGACATACTCGAACATATTTCCGGCGACGAAGGTCAAAATGTCGCTGGCGGGAGCCGCGGCGACGACGTGTGGGAGGTCCAGAACGCTGCACTTGAGGTGCGGGAACGCTCTCGCCACGGCCGACGCGGTGGCGCCATGGTTGCCGCCGATGTCCACCAGCGAGCTTTTCACTTCCCCGAACGCTCTGCCGTGCTCCTTCAACAGGACCTTCATGGCGATGCGGCTGTCCGCGGCCATGCCGTCGTTGAACAAGCCGCCATCGACCTTGGTGGACTCCCAGAACGTGCAGCCGTTGGCCAGCTGGACGAGCGACTGCGACTGTGCCGACTCTCCCTCTTGGCCTTGGGTAAACCACTCGGGCATTTTGAGGAGAGAGGTCCAGCATAACGTGTTGACGATGGTGCCCACCATCGGGGACAGGTTGTGCGGTGATCTCTCGACAAGGAGCCGGGAGACCCGCGTGAGCTTGTAAGACGCAGCGCCATCACCGGCGTGGTCGTTGCTGCCTTTGCCTTGGACAATGGAGAATACCCCGGTGGTGGTGAGCACCCGCATAACCCGCCGGAGGTTGGAGCGCTTCGTGGGGTGGATCCCGGTGTCGGAGGCCAGCTCGGACAAGGTGGCGGCGCCGCCGCGGCGGTGGATGGCGTCGGGGATGCGCAGGTCCGTGGCGGCCTTGAGCGCCAGTGACTTGACGAAGGCGAGGCCGTGGTGGTAGAGCTCCAGCTGAGCTTGAAGTAACTCGTCGCTGCTCATGTCGAGGTCTTGGTCTCGTTCGATGTGCTGCGCGGCCGGCATGGTGTATGTGTATGATCGATCGAGTGTGGTATGCTAGCTGCTACCTGCTTCTTGCTTCTTCCTTACGTAGAGAAAACGTAGTACCTTCTTATAGATATAGATGCATGCGCATGGTTTTCTAGTAGCTAGCTTCCTTTTGCGGGTTTTTTTTTGTTCAGGGAAGCTTCCTTTTGCGGCTTGGTTTGAGGTTACTACTTCTAGTTGTAGCCTCCTGTGTGGACGTAGTTTCCCACACCCCCTACGACTCTCGATCTCAGACCCCACCGACGAATGCATTTATCCGTCACGCTTGACAGGTGGCCCAACTCGGCAGAACAGTTTGGACCTCTCATTGAGAAGATTGTATTTCCACAACAATTTCTTTTTGTTATTTTATTTTTATGGGGATTCGTTAAAACCCACCCCCTTGATGCATGTTCAAGACAATAGCATTTCTCAAGGGGCTAAACAAGAGATGACCTACAAAAAAATAATCCTTGTTTGGACCCGTGGTTCTGAAGTCCGTGCACTTCGACCCTACCTAATTGTTCACTCAAGCACCACATCACCTTGTGGCCGGCGGGTTAGGAGTAGTAACTACCGTGTGTCCCTAGGGCGCTACGCGTCCAGGTTTAGTACAATATTGATGCCATCTTTCCAGGTGACGGTATCTTGACAAGTGTTGCTCAGCACTGGTTTGGCTTGGCAGTGGCCAGGCAGCCCGCCCGGGATCAATCCCCGTTGGGGACGATTGCTGGTGTCTCACCAGGGATTTGCACCCGAATAGCATCCCTACACTTCCGTGCCACGCAAAGCAACGAACGAACAAAAACGAAAATACTAGAAACTTGAGACTCTAGAAGAATAGAAGAAGCAACGAACGAACAAAAACGAAAATACTAGAAACTTGAGACTCTAGAAGAATAGAAGAAGCAACGAACGAACAAAAACGAAAATACTAGAAACTTGAGACTCTAGAAGAATAGAAGAAGCAACGGAAGTAACCAGATCTGGATAAGTGGCGTATGAAGAAACCTTGGAATAGAAGAAGAACACTAGTGCAGAACCGGCCTTTAGTGCCGGTTCGTAGCAGCCTTTAGTGCCGGTTCTACAACCGGCACTAAAGAGTGGGGACTAAAGGTCCCCCCCTAGTATCGGTTTGTCACGAACCAGCGCTAAAGTGCGAACACGTGGCACGAGCCAGGCCCGGGTGCGCGTAGGGGCTTTAGTACCGGTTGGTAACACCAACCGGTACTAAATGCTTGTGTTTTTTTTTTCCATTACTTTTTTTTGCTGGTATTTCACGATACTACAAATTGTACACGTTATGCATATATATAAATAGATTTTCTTGTACGTATAGAACCGCATATATAGGGTCGAGTGAACAATTTGGTGAAGCCATCGCACCATCACTTGCTCACGCAACCGGGCCTCCTCTCGCAGCCGCTCCCGCTCATAGCAGCCCGTCCTCAGTCTTAGGCGCGCTAGGTGGGCCTTCGTCTTTGGCTGAGCTCCACGCCGTCACGGTAATTA
>NC_041381.1:712030032-712034811 GCF_002162155.2 Triticum dicoccoides
TATATACCAACACCACGATTCACACATACACATGTATACATATACAATTTCTCCTACATATGTTGCCTTGGTGCCTCCGGAGCACGATGACAAGTGGTTCATGGGGGCGGTAGCGGGTAATAGTATTCTCCTTCGGGATTTATGACCTGGTCGAGCAAAAATCCGGCTATTTCCTCTTGAAGTGCTAGTATGCGGTCCGATGGTAGGAGCTTATCCCGTCTCTGAACTGTTAAGAAGGAGATCAATATGCATGTGTGTTAGTTGTGTGACTAGATATCGATAATGGTGTGAATAGTGTTCTGACAAACGTACCATGCTTTCCTCTACACCTAGTAGTATATCTTCATTGCTATTGAGGCGCTTCAAGAACTCTACCATGCTTTCCTCTACACCTGCTTGATAAAATGGATACTTCCATATGTCCTCATTAATGGTATTTGGGTCAATGAACCCAATGCCATAGCATCCAAATTTTTTCATTTCATACATCTTCATCCTGCATATAATACCACAGAAAAGAATATAGTGAGGATAATTACATGTAATGATTGATCAAAATTATCACTACATAATTAGCTTGAGACTTAAATTACAAAAAGAAATCACTTACAGACAATAGCAACTGACGATAGACTTGCCGAGTGCATCTTGATTGAATAACTGATATAGTTCTGAATACTCAATGGACAGAGCTTTCTCATGGTAATAATGCTCCTTCTTGACATTCACCATGAGGGACACTCGATTGGAAATCTTGGTCATGTTCATGTACCATCGATGCAATTCATACATTCTCGTTGGGAGGTCCTTGACCTTGTCTGGATGGACCAAAGGTTGGCCCCAGCATATTTTCATTTTATTTCCGATTCTTTAAGCGGAGACATGGGCTCGATTTCGAGGAGTTGTCCAACAGAGATCTTGAGCATTTCAGCCTGCATTATATGCTCCTCCGTTATTACCACATTGCCCTGCTAGGGAACGCTAACGGTTTGCCCGCAATAATATTTGGCGCGCATACTCCTCTCATGTGTTGTTGGCACAACAAGCGGGGGGATCTCTTGCGCCGCCTGTTCTCCCAGCTGGGGAACGGTTTTCCCGCATTTTTTGCCAGCTGCTTGTTGGCTCGAGTTCGAGCTCGCTTCCTTCCGTAGTCGTGCTCGATGTAGCTTTCTGATTTGACCCTGATAGTCTGAGTCAGCAGGCTTGGGAGATGATGCTCTAGCCATATGAATGAAGTGGTCAATCGTTTTCTCAGGCACTTTCTCCTTTGGCGGCGGTGCCGGTTTCGGTCCAAAATGGGCGTTCACTTGGGCCTGCACTATGGCTACGTTTTGCTCCTCGGTCATGTCGTAAGGCCTCTGAGGAAGAGGAGCGAGGCTTGGACCATATTTATATCGCTTGTCTCCGCCTGTACTTCCTGAACAACCTCGACTCGTACCGCTACGCACCAAAGCTGCGGCATGTCTCTTCTGCGATTGCTGAGACGGCGGAGACGACTGACGTGGAGTTGGACCGGGAGAAGTGGGCTGACGATGTGCCGGACTTGAAGCAAGAGGTGTGGCCTGACACGGTGCCGGACTTGAAACCGGAGAAGTGGCATGACGTTGTGCCGGACTTGAAACCGGAGGAGTCAGCTCACGCGTTCGGGGACTTGGAGGTGGTGGCGGACTTCGAGGAGGAGTCGTCTCACGCGTTCGTGGACTTGGAGGAGCGGGAGTCTGCTGACTCGGTGGCGGACTTCGAGGACTCGGCAGACGACGCGGTGTCGGTGGACTTCGAAAGATGATGCAATCGTTTCTCCATAGGATGATACGATGCATGGCCTGTCCCAGTGTGCGCTCGTCTTCACCTCCAGGAATGTCAAGCGTTAGCCCCAAATATGGGTCCACCACTTCATCAACCATGACACGAGCATAGCCCTCTGGAATCGGGATGCAATGGTAGGTTGCTTCGGGGGTAACTGGAAAAGCGACGCTGTCCGCCACCTTCATGGATATGTTCTTCATTTTGGAGTGTAGCTCACAGTTAGTGTTCTCTATGATGTCATCCACAGGGTATGTATCCAGCAGTGTGTCGCCCGGGGCAGAACCAACGCTGTTTCTCGGCATGGATGGGACGGTGCTATCCAATGCTGGATGATCATCCGCTTGCTGCTGCCGCTGCTGAGACCCCCTTTCCTGGCTAAGTGAGTCGATCTGCTGCTGCTGCTGCTGGAATTTTAGTGCCAGGTCCGCGTGCCTTGCTTCTAGGCCTTGAAGACGTTCTGTGTCCTGCTTCCTCTGCTCCTCCTCCAGCTTCCTCTTCTTCTCCTCCTCCATCTTCTTTCTTGCACGGGACCTGTAGTCGTCATTCTAGTCCGAAAAGCCCTCATACCAGGGAATAACACCCATGCCTCGCGTTCTTCCCGGGTGTTCAGGATTTCCCAGGGCACGCGTAAGCTCATCGTTCTCTCTGTTGCGCGTGAACACCCCCGCTCGAGCTTCTTCTATTGCGTCAAGTATCTTTTGTTCGGCTCCTTTTAGACTTGCCTTCTTCGATACCAGGCCTGTCTTTGGGTCCAACGCTCCCCCATGCGCATAGAACCAAGTTCTGCACCTGGGGGGCCAGCTCCTAGTAATCGGAGTGACCCCTGCACCCTCCATCTCTTGCTCAGACTTATCCCACTTAGGCAATCCCAGCGCGTAGCCACCTGGACCCAGCCTATGGAACTGCGTCTTTCTTGCGGCATGTGCCTTGTTTTTCATCGACCATTCCTTAGATAATTCTGAATCCTTGAAGGTCACGAAATCGTCCCAGTGTTCTCTTTGCTTCTCTAGTGTTCCCTTGAAATCTGGAGTCTTCCTTTCATTAGCGAGGTAGTTGGCCCATACAGTTTTCTTGTGGGTGTTGAATGCAATTGCCATCTTCTTAAGAGCAGCGGCCTTGACTTTCTCCACATCTGCTTTAGTGAAATGATCTGGTAGGGTGAAATGTTCCATCAGAGATTTCACCAGGTCTTCTTTGGCTCTGCCATCGACCCAAGTAACACCTGGACGTTTAGTCTTTGGCTCTTTCCATTCTTGAATGGAGATCGGGAGTTTGTCCTTCACAAGAACTCCGCACTAACGAGTCCACTTATCCGCAACGTTCTTAGGCGTGAGGGGTTCGCCACTAAGTTTGGTGGATTCGATGTGGTACTTTACACCATCCTTCAACAATCTGCCCGGGCCTCGCTTTGTCTTGCTGTATGTAGAAGCAGATTTGCTCGATCCGGAGGGCTGAAAGAAGAAAGATCGATTCGTTAATATATCTTCAATAAAAAAACATGTGATGATCACCAGGATGCATGCTTATATAAATATATACCTCGCCGGAAGTCTTTGTTATTTGAAGATCAGCATTGTGTGTGTCATCACTAACATTGTCTGTGTCATCATAATCATAGTTCATGACTTCATCAGCTCGGTCGTCGAGATCGAATATCTTTCCGTCACCCTCTCCGGTATTGTTCAGATATTGGGAGCCGTCATCATTCAGATCATCTAGCCTCTGAGGGCTGCGTATGATGTCGAACAATTCCTCTTCTCTCTCTGTCGGTATTGTCCGCCATAGCTTTTACTTTACTAATTAATACAGAAGAAATATAAAACAATTTAGTATTCAAATTACAATGCATGGCTGCAATTAATCAATAAGGAAAAACTGAATCTCGAATACATTGTCTCGAATATATAATCTCGAATACATCATCGCCTTAATATATATAATCTCGAATACATCGTCTCGAATATCATATATCGAATACATCACTGGCTAGGTACCTAATAAAGATCAAGTACTACAGAAGAATCTAGGGCGCCACTCGCGGTTCCTGGGGCGCGGGCGGTGCACACCCAAAGAGAAGGAACCATCACAGGATCATATCTCCGGTCATCTGCCCAAAGAACCCGCCAAGTAGTGGAGAACCTGACGTCGTCCATAGCAGCCATGTACCGATGGACCTGCTCATCTTCCTCCCTGACATGGCGACGCACCACCTCTGGCGGGGCCGACTGCCTCTACACCAAATGTGGCCCACGCGAACGCCACCAAAGAAGATCAGGGTCGACGACGGGACCCGAGGTCGGGTTCCTCACCAAGCGGCGCGCCCCTCCAGGTAGCACCTCCCAGTGAAAGCCCGGCGGAGCCCAGTCCCGAACATGGGTCCTCTGAAGCATGACGTCGTCGCGAACGGGTCGACGGCGAGGATGCGGGCCGGGCATATCGTCGAGAACAAATACTATATGCCCGCAAAAAGTAACATTTTTTAAATGATTGGATTGTGATAACTAAAATTCTATATATATGCAAATTCTAACAATTTGACATTAATCTAATTCATCTAACTAAAACTAATTCTAAAATTTCCTGATTATATAACTAACATTTCTATAACATTTATAATATTTATATAACTAAAAAATAGATAAATTGCTAACATTTCTATAAATATTTCTATAACTAAAAACAGAAAACATTTATAACATTTCTATATAACTAACATTTCTAATATTTATATAACTAAAAAACAGAATAATTTCCTAACATTTCTATAACTAAAAAACAGAATTTTTTTAACAAAACAAACTAATAATGTGTGTGTGTGTGTAGTGTGTGTGTGTGTGTAGTGTGTGTGTGTATAGTGTGTGTGTGTGTGGACATGGAAGCCGGGGCGAGCTCACCGGCGAGGCGACGACGGGGCGGCGACGACGGGGAGACGGGACGGGGCGGCGATGACAGGGCGGGGCGGCCGGGGCGACG
>NC_041381.1:712035401-712102414 GCF_002162155.2 Triticum dicoccoides
CGCGGCGACGGGGACGACGGGGACGACGGAGACGGGGACGGCCGGGGCGGCGACGTCGACGGGGGCGGCGACGAGGGGCGGGGATGGCCGAGGTCGGTGACGAGGGGCGGGGGCGGCGACGTCGACGGGGACGGCGTCGATCGGGGCAGGGCGGCGCGACGGAGGGAGGAAACAGAGGGAAGAAATAGAGGGAAACTGAATTTTTTTAAGTGTTGTATATATATAGGATGGACCTTTAGTACCGGTTGGAGCCACCAACCGGTACTAAAGGTCTGTTTTGACCAGGCCAAGCGGCGGGAAGCGCACCCCCTTTAGTACCGGGTGGTGGCTCCAACCGGTACTAAAGACACCCCCTTTAGTACCAGTTGGTGCCACGACCCGGTACTAAAGGGGTGCGCTGGCGCAGTGCGGTGCGGCAAGTTTAGTCCCACCTCGCTAGTCGAAGGGCTACCGCACTGGTTTATAAGCCCAGTGCGGTAGCTCTCTCGAGCTCCTCTCCTAAGCAGGCCTACTAGGCCTACCAATTCATTGCTGCCATGTGGGCCTACTGGGCCTTTGCGGGCCTGCATCCTGGCCTAACAAAAGGTTGAGTTTCTAGTCGTATGCAGGCTGCTTTGGCCCAGTAGGCGGGCTTTTTTATTTTCTTAATTTTTTTGCTTTTTTTTGTTTTATTTATTTTTGAGTTATTTTTTGCTGTATTTAGAGTTTCTTTGTGAATATTTTTGCTTTAGGTACAAAAATTTACAAACTTTGATCTGTTAGTGCCGGTAGTTTTCAAATTTGAATAGTTTAAATTTTGAATTATTTGAAATTTGTGTGAATCACTAGTTTGTGAATAACTTAACTTTGAAAAAAGATTTTTCAGTGATTCTTTTTTCGTATGTTTAATATTAGTGTGTTTTATCATTATATTCAATTTGGTAATGCTTAGGTTATTTAAAAAATGAAATGCCTTTGTAACATTTCAATTTTCGTTGGAAACCCTGATACTTCGAAAAAGATTGTCCATTTTGTACACGAAGTGTATCCAGTTTTTGCCGTAACCCTCTCTACTTTCTTGCACATGCTATTTGTATGAAATTATGATACCATGCCAACTTTCAACCTTTTCTGAGTTCATTTTAAATGCTTTTCAATTTCAGGGTCATTTAGCTGAAAAAAAATCAGTAAATGCATGAAAAGAATTTGTTTGCACATAAAATTTCTTCGCGTTACAAATGCCAAAACACATAATTAACTACCCTAACTATTACAGACATTCCCTCCTGGGTGTGAAACACAGAAGAAAGTGATGATAGTGAAGCCGATCACATCCCAGATCTTTGGGTGTGAAACTTTTTCTTCTCGTGTGTCCCTTTGCACCGTAGCCATGGAAAATCTTCATCATTTAACTGGATGCTCGGGTCAATATTCACTCTGAATGGAGCAATTTCATCAAACTTTTCATAATCTTCTGACATGTCTGTCTTGTCATCCACTCCCACGATGTTTCTTTTTCCTGAAAGAACTATGTGGCGCTTTGGCTCGTTGTATGATCCATTCTCTTCCTTATCTTTTCTTTTTCTCGGCCTAGTAGACATGTCTTTCACATAAAAAACCTGCGCCACATCATTGGCTAGGACGAATGGTTCGTCTGCATACGCAAGATTGTTGAGATCCACTGTTGTCATTCCGTACTGCGGGTCTTCCGTTACCCCGCCTCGTGCCATATTGACCCATTTGCACCGAAACAAAGGGACCTTCAAATCACCTGATCCATAGTTAAGTTCCCATATGTCCTCTATGTAGCCATAATATGTTTCCTTTCCCGTGTTGGTTGTTGCATCGAAGCGGACACCACTGTTTTGGTTGGTGCTCTTCTTATCTTGGGCGATCGTGTAAAATGTATTCCCATTTGTCTGGTACCCTTTGAAAGTCATTATATTCGAAGATGTAACTAGGACAGCGTGTACAGGTCATTTTGAATATCACCATCATTCAGGGCACATTTCTGCAACCAACCGGCAAAAGTCCTCGTTTGTTCACGTGTAATCCAGTGGTCAGAATTCTCCGGGTGTTTGGACTGTAGAAAATTCTTGTGTTCCTCCATATATGGAGCCACCAAGGCGGAATTCTGTAGAACTGTGTAGTGTGCTTCAGTGAGAGAATGCCCGTCCATACATATTATTTGATGCCCTCCTAGCGTGCCTTTTCCTTCCAGTCTGCCCTTATGCCGCGATTCACGAACACCAATCGGCTTAAGGTCAGGAATAAAGTCAATACAAAACTCAATGACCTCCTCGTTTTCATGGCCCTTCGAGATGCTTCCTTCTGGCCTAGCACGGTTATGAACATATTTCTTCAAGACTCCCATGAACCTTTCAAAGGGGAACATATTGTGTAGAAATACAGGACCCAAAACGTTAATCTCTTCGCAAAGGTGAACTAGGACGTGCGTCATGATGTTGAAGAAGGATGGTGGGAACACCAACTCAAAACTGACAAGACATTGCACCAAATCATTCTGTAACCTTGGTATGATTTCTATATTGATTACCTTCTGAGAGATTGCATTGAGGAATGCACATAGCTTCACAATGGCCAATCGAATGTTTTCCGGTAGAAGCCCCCTCAATGCAACCGGAAGGAGTTGCGTCATAATCACGTGGCAGTCATGAGACTTTAGGTTCTGGAACTTTTTCTCTGCCATATTTATTATTCCCTTCATATTCGACGAGAAGCCAGACGGTACCTTCATGCTGAGCAGGCATTCGAAGAAGATTTCCTTCTCTTCTTTGGTAAGAGCGTAGCTGGCCTGACCCTGATGTATGTCGTCTTTTCCGTGCATATGTTGCTGGTCCTCCCGTGCCTCTGGTGTATCTTTTGTCTTCCCATACACGCCCAAAAAGCCAAGCAGGGTCACGCAAAGATTCTTCGTCACGTGCATCACGTTGATTGCGGAGCGGACCTCTAAGTCTTTCCAATATGGCAGGTCCCAAAATATAGATTTCTTCTTCCACATGGGTGCGCGTCCGTCAGCGTCCTTCGGAACAGGTTGTCCGCCAGGACCCTTTCCAAAGATTACCTTCAAATCCTTGACCATATCATGTACATCATCACCAGTACGGTGGCGAGGCTTCGTCCAGTGATCGGCCTCACCTTTGAAATGCTTGCCTTTCTTTCTTACGGGATGCCTGCTCGGAAGAAATCGACGATGTCCCAGGTACACATTCTTCTTACAACTATTCAAATATATACTGTCGGTATCATCCAAACAGTGCGTGCATCCGCGATATCCCTTGTTTGTCTGTCCTGAAAGGTTACTGAGAGCAGGCCAATCATTGATGGTCACGAACAACAACATCTTTAGGTCAAATTCTTCCCCCATGTGCTCATCCCACGCACGTACAACTGTTCCATTCCACAGTTGTAAGAGTTCTTCAACTAATGGCCTTAGGTACACATCAATGTCGTTGCCGGGTTGCTTAGGGCCTTGGATGAGCACTGGCATCATAATGAACTTCCGCTTCATGCATAACCAAGGAGGAAGGTTATACAAACATAGAGTCACAGGCCACGTGCTATGGTTGCTCCTCTGCTCCCCAAAAGGATTAATGCCATCTGCGCTTAGACCAAACCATACGTTCCTTGGGTCACCTGCAAACTCCTCCCAGTACTTCCTCTCGATTTTCTCCACTGCGAACCGTCAGCGGGTACTCTCAACTTTCCGTCTTTCTTACGGTCTTCTGCGTGCCACCGCATCGCCTTCGCATGCTCTTTGTTTTGGAACAAACGTTTCAACCATGGTATTATAGGAGCATACCACATCACCTTGGCAGGAATCTTCTTCCTGGGGCGCTCACCCTCGACATCACCAGGGTCATCGCGACTGATCTTATAACACAATGCACCGCATACCGGGCAAGCATTGAAATCCTCGTACTCACCGCGGTAGAGGATGCAGTCATTAGTGCATGCATGTATCTTTTGCACCTCTAACCCTAGAGGGCAGACAGCCTTCTTTGCTTCATACGTACTCTCGGGCAATTCGTTGTCCTTTGGAAGCATATTCTTTATCATTACCAACAACTTTTCAAATCCCTTGTCAGATACACCATTCTCTGCCTTCCATTGCAACAATTCAAGTGTGGTGACCAACTTTTTTTTGTCAGCTTCGCAATTCAGGTACAACAATTTCTTGTGATCCTCTAACATGCGCTGCAACTTCGTCCTCTCCAGATCACTTGCACAGTTTCTCTTTGCATCGGCAATGGCCCGACCTAGGTCATCAGCGGGCTCATCTGATACCTCTTCTTCAACTTCTTGCTACATTGCCGGCTCAGCTTCTTCCCCCATTGTTGTATCATTGTATTCAGGGAACCCATGGCCAGGATAGCCGTCGTCGTCCTCTTCTTCTTCATTGTCTTCCATCATAACCCCTATTTCTCCGTGCTTGGTCCAAACATTATAGTGGGGCATGAAACCGGACTCAAATAGGTGGACGTGAATGGTTCTTGACGTAGAGTAACTGTGACCATTCTTACAGCCAGCACATGGACAAGGCATAAAACCATCCGCCCGCTTGTTTGCCTCAGCGGTAAGCAGAAAAGTATGCACACCATTAATGAACTCGGGAGAGCATCTGTCATCATATATCCATTGTCGGCTCATCTTCATTACACAACACCGAATAGACCAAATTAATACAAGTTCATACATAAAGTTCATACATAAAGTTCATATACAACACTTAATTAAATGCAACATACAAATTACTCTCTAGCTAACAATTGATCCAACATCATAATGATACCAAGCCACACTATCAATGGCATATTTTCTAGTCTTTCTAATCTTCAACCTCATTCAATGACATCGGCAACATGCAACTCCAATTCCATCTTCTCCCCCTCAATTATTTTCAATTTTTCTTTCAAATACTCGTTTTCTCTTTCAACTAAATTTAACCTCTCGACAATAGGGTTGGTTGGAATTTCCGGTTCACATACCTCCTAGATAAAAATATCTATGTCAACTTGATGGGCATAATTGGTCATAAACACGAAATGCAACAACTAGTTTTAAATGAGAATATACCACATCCGAATCATAACAAGGACGAGGGCCGAAGGGGACGGATATCAAAACCATGGCACTATGTATAACAAACAACGTCTGGGTAAGATAATTATATGAGTAACTATATATCTAAATCACACAAACATCAATTTGGTAATGTAAAACATTCATGAACAAGAGCCTCACCACAAGGTGGTGCCGGCGACGGGACGGTGCGCGCGATCGACGGTGGTTACAACGGAGATTTAGCAGGCACTAAGTAAACCACACCTACATATGCAAACTAAGTGTTATTTTTGATCTCAAATTGCATATAAATCAAATACTAGCAAATATAATTCCTCCCAAATTAATCACTATACAAAGCATTGTAAGAGCTAATCTAGCAATGAGAGTTGAAAGGACAAAGTTGCTAACCTTTGTGATCATTTGAATGGATGGGGGCCTTCAAATCTTGACAAATTTTGGGCAAAATTTGTGAGGAGCTCGAGGAAGAGAGGGTAAGAACATAGGAAGTGAGGGGAAAGGGGAAGAACAGAGTGGCTCGGGTGGACGAAGGGTTTATGTAGGTCGACCTTTAGTACCGGTTCGTGCCACGAACCGGTACTAAAGGTGTGCCACCACTCTCTTTAGTACCGGTTCGTGGCACGAACCGGTACTAAAGGTTCGCCATGAACCGGTACTAATGAGAACGGCTGGCTAGCCGTTGGAACTGGCACTATTGGACACATTAGTGCCGGCTCAAAATCAAACCGGCACTAATGTGTCTCATATTAGGTCCGTTTTCTACTAGTGGAAGATATAGGAGGCTGAGCTTGGAAGACAAGAAGGAAACAAAAAGATGGTTAGAAGAGTAGAAGAAGCAAGATGGTAGAAGAGTATAAGAAGCAAACATGAGTGCCAAGTTAAAAAAGTCTGAGGATAGAATAGTAGAAGAAACAACGGAAGTGACTGGATCCGGACAAGTGGCAAGAAACCTTAGAATTAGAAGAAAGAAGATATTGACGGGCTATATGAGCTTGGAAGACACCAAGGAAAAATATGGTACATGAGTAGAAGAAGCAATCATTAGTGCCAAGTAAAGTCTAAGGATAGTTGTTGGAATAGCTCTAGTCTCTTAGAGAAAGTTAAGAATAGTTGTGATAATAGTTGTAACAACATGGTAAGGAGTAGTATTTTGTTAGAGGTAGTTTAGAAAGAGGTGGAATTTAAGATCTGTTCAATAGTGTCTTGCTGGTGTGGTGGATGAAAATACTAAGTCCGTAATCCTGTTTATCTCTGGTTTCATTCCAGTAATGGAATTGGGAGCTATGCTCCATAATTCAAAAAATGAAGTGATGGTATCTTTTCATAGTTGAACTTTTATAATGCCTTCCATTCAATTTGTGTCGTCTCATAAAAGCCATCTTGGAGCATCCAAGATACTTTAAATGAGAAGCCGTTCCTATTACCGAGGTGTGCCAAATTTGCTGATCAACTTAGACTAGCCATAAAAGTAGTAACGTAGGTAGTAACATAAAACTCAATGCAATGCCAACAAGATATCTTGAGTACATGGCATGTCAACGAATGAGGAAGAGAATCTTGTGATAACTAGCTATGTTACCATATAACATCACAAACTCCAAAACAAGATTAGTATACAACCTAATAAATGGAACTTTGCATGATACTAGGCATTAGTTACTACCCACTATGAAGGTGGTAACATAGACTAGAAACATAGGCATGACACTAGTCTATGTCACTCCCCACAATAACTAGTCTTAATGATATGGGCCTTCGTCTATTGGTCTGGGCTTGGTCAACGGATGCCGAACTTCTCTACACCAATGATAATAGCTTGGGTTTGCAGAATATGGAAAGTTACCTATTTGACAGAAGAAATTATGTGTTTGGCTATTTTGCAGAAAGTGACGTATTCTCCAAAAAATGATGTATTTTGTAGAAAATGGAAGTTAACCCGGTAAATTTTTTATTAATTTTTTGTTTACACACGTATAAAAAAAGTATGTACACATCTAAAAGAAAATAAAACATAAAAAGTCAAATAAAGTTACATGTCCAATCAGAAAAATTTACATAAGCATTCTGTTTAATCCTAAATATTATCCATCTAAGATCCTCTTTGAAGAAAGCCCTTGCTTTGAAAAGACTTGGTCTCTTATATTGTTACATATGTCAACATTTCTGGTTTGCCCAATAACCCATGCACCAAGCCTGATGATTTCTATGAAAAAACGTTCTTGAGTTTGCAGAATGTCTTTTAGTTTACATTCCTGTTTCCACATATAAGTTCCCGATCCCAAAAATTACATTTTTTTTCATCCTTTACATTTTTGTTTCATCCTTTCTAGCTGTTATCACCCCTACAACAATAGAATACTTATCATATACATACATAATGCATATTTGATAATCTATTAGACACATAGGAACATCTCAGGCACTAGCACTTGATGGCCTTTTGTCAAATACAGAAAATCCAAATCATCACGTCGCATCAGTCCATGTCGCCTCTCCTCCTTGCCTCCATGGCCAGCCAGGAGAGCCTTCACCGCACCACCAGTAAGCTCGACGGTAGCTAGCAATCTCAAGGTTATTCAAGGAGGTGTTGCCCCTTTCTTCCACTACTTTTTTGGCTAGAAGAGCATCAGCGCGAAGAAGAGACCTAGGACGCCGGGGATTTGACCTAACATGGTGTTCTCCAGGTAGTACAAGTTAATGACAAGTACTCGCTCCGTTTCAAAATATAAGATGTTTTAGCTTTGTGAAGTGAGTGTATCTAGACTCTTTTGATGTTTAGGTTCACTCTGAACTATAAACTAAAGATATCTAGGTACATTTGCTTCACAAAGCTAAAACATCTTATATTTTGAAACAGAGGGAGTAGGTGTTAAAGGGGACGGCCAGAATTGGGAGTGTAGGAAAGGAGCATGTCGTTTCGTGTAGGATGCGGTTGTGTCCAGGCCTGCTTCAAGAATTGAAGTGTTCGTGGGGAGGCGTGACGAAAGGGATCCAACGTTATGTTATTTGATTAACACGTGTGGAGTTAAATAAAGAATGATTAGTTTAAGGTTGAAGTAGTTTCTCCTAGTTGGTTTATGAGGCGTATGAATTCAGCCGACGGTTCAGATTAAACGACAAAGATTAGTCACATAGATCCAACAAGACATAATCATTAGAAGAAACTGTAATAAAACTAATAGTATCAGGATAGGCCTAGGCCCATCAATTGCCAAAGCAACGCACAAAATCCCGACGCAACTATCTCCTGCGAGCACACCGCCGCCTCCACACCCACCAGCTACCACGCCGCCGCCTCCACATCCAGTCATCCACCAGCCACCACGCCCCCACCTCCATCTAGCCCACGGCGACCGCCCATTCCACTGCCGAGCACTCTGCCGCCAGCTTGACAGCGTTCGTTACCTCCTCAACATCGGACGCCTCATCTTTGGAAGGTTGTGTCACTCTACTGAACCCCCTACTGTAAACCTAGCCTCCTTTGACGGCAGCCCAGACTATGCCCTGTTCGATTTATGGTTTCACTTACAGGTACATGAGTGGTACTACTAATTCTAATTTCCTAGACGACATGAGCACCTAATTAGATGAGCCCTTATGCAGCAGGAGACCCAGGAAAGCATTCGTGATGGAGATTGGTCGTGCAACATGATGCTCTGGCTATGCTTTGAATTTCCTGCATATTTACCTTACTAACAAGCATCACTGAATGGAAATTAGAATCATCAAATTATGTTAGTTATGAAGCAGGTTGATGTTTGAACAATTTACCAATGTCGGTGACACAACTAGTACACATGAAAAGCCCAACAACCATTGGTGTATGTAGATGATATGACCTTCAACCTTTTTAGTCTTTGTTCCATTTACTGAAGTGTTGTATCACTTAATTCGGCGAATCATTTATCAACCACACCCAGGTATCCATTTTAATTATTTGTGTCAGTACCAAAGTAATTGTATGAAAATAATTATTTTTTTCCATGGAAAATAATTTTTCATCTGTACTGTTCTGCCAATTGTATTTCTAGTATCCTATGCATATTATTTACTGTCTCTTTTTCTTTATATACCATGCAGTTTGTGATTTCAGAAAACAACCAATCAAGTCTGTGATACTCATCTATATTCTGGTGAGTTAAAGATCCATATGAAGTTTGTTGGGCATCATCTGATCTTATTCTGTGCCTTGTCTAGAGTTGATTAGCTCTAGTGTTTATATTAGTATTCTTAATGCTGAAGTTTGTGTGTTCGATTTGTTGGAAAACAGATGAATGCAACAACTGATCAGGTTCAAGAAAGATGAAGCAAGAAATGTTGTTTCCCAGGCTCTAAATCTGAAGCTTCCTTTTGATGAGATAGATTTGATGGAGGAGAACCTAGAGGTGGAGCTGATCAGGAGGCAACTGGGTCTTCAGCATGTTAGGTCCTGATGATAAGTCAATTTTGACGTTAAATGTGAACCTATTTCTAAGACGTGTCAATCACAATTTTTTCTCAAGGACCAAATTAGTTGCTGAAATCTGCTGTTTTCCCAAATCATCTACTCTTCTGGGATCTCTTTGTGATATCATCGATACTAGTACTTCTCAAGCAGAGCAATAATACTGATATAAAAAGGTACTTCTGCTTTTCATTTGCACGATACATGAAGAATAATAAGAGGCAGAAAGTGCAAGTAACACTTGCATGATCATGCAAGTCTTTGTGAGCACCTCCATTTGTCCTAGGAATGTCATAATTTTCTGAAGAGTATTCACTTCGGAAAGCAGGAGCTAAAAACCTATTTTAGCCTGTTTATGCTATCAGCATTCTTGCTGATGTCCATGTTCTGCTCGAGGATATCAAAGAGCAGAAACAAAGAATCAGGTAAATTTTGAACCCCGTTGAAGAATTGATTGGAGGGAGCTAGCTCTTTAGCTCAGTATGGGATATAGTGTTCACCATTTGTTACTGCAAATGAACCAAGTGGTTCACCTATATGTAAGCTTACGCGCACCTTTGGAAGGAGCGGCAGTCCCTCATGGAGTGCGTAGACCTCTTGACCCCGTCCCTGTCAGTAAAGCTTGTTGGAAATATGAGCAAACTACTATGAGTTTTAATCCAAATAAACAGATGATAAATCATGACAGCACTAGCAAAGATTAAACTAGTCATGTGAAATAGCATAGTAGATGAACAAATGACATCTAGGGCACATACTAGAAACATGAATTCTACCACGATCTCGAATAGGAAGGATAGAATCACATACGGTGCAGCGGGTGCAGCACCGCCGGTGTTGACGTTGTCGCCCATGTCGTCGAGGATGAGGTTGCCGAGGTTGGGGAAGAAGTCGTCGTTCGCGAAGTCGTCGCTGCGAGCAGTCGCGCAAGTGCGCTCCCCAAAAACCTGATCGCCCCTCTCCCATACACGATCATGAGAGGCGGGGTTCCAGAGGCCTGCTGTCCCTTCTCCCGGTGCACGCCGAAAGGAGGGATGGAGAAGACTAGCTTGGCGGCTCAATGATCTGGAACGGTGGTGAGAAACCATACGAAGCGGCAACTACTAGGGTAGAGATCTTCCTGACTATATAGTGCGGGCCGGGTAGGTCGTGGGAGTTAACCCCACGTCCGAGTTGTCACGATCCAAAAGAATCAGAAATGGTTCAATAATTAACTCATCCATTGCTTATTAATTAATGACTCATTAATTTTTCCCGAGCAGCAAAAATATAGACAACATGCATCGCTCTGTCCTCAGCTCGCCTCAATCCTGCAACCCGCGGCACGATGCGGCGTCGGCTTCGATCTCGACGTGGACTCCTGTCACCTCCGATAACGGTAGCGCACTGGAGACATGGAGTGGATGAGATGTCGATGAGGCGGGTGTCGATGAAATCTTTGGCACGAGGGGACGAGATCCTCCGCGGTCCACCCGACGATGGGGGTGATGCTGGTGCAGGGGCTGGCGTGACCAGCGTATCCGTACCCAACGTGATCGGAGTACGGAGTCGAACGGACCCGACGATGTTGATGTGGAAACGGAGGCTCCCAAAAGTCAAATCGATACCCTTGTGGAGGGTGCTGAACACAGCGCGTTGCGCCAGGGTGTGTGGCACGAACTCGAGGGAGCCGAAGAAGATCTGCTCCGCAAGAGTCGACGAACTGCCATTCGTCGAGATGAGGATCGGAGACTCCATGGGTCCAGTAGACGAAATTCCCACATACGGCGCCAATCGACGAGGGAGTACCTCGGCAATGCCCATGGTTGTGGACTTAGGGTTTTGATGAATCATGTCTACCGGTGGAATCGACGATCTAAACGTGAGGTGTGAAACACAAGACACAGATTTACCCAGCTTCAGGCCCTTGTAAAGGAAACCCTACGTGTTGCTTGTCGGATCTTTATATTGATGGAGTGTACAAAGTCGTTGAGATTGGAGACTAGGGTTAGCCCTTGCGCATGTCCAAGGCTAGATCAATCGTGATGGTGGTTGTGAGGTTTGTGTGCGTTATTGTTGTGTCGACCTTGTACCCCTCTCCCAGCCTTTATAGACTAGGCTGGGTCCCAAGTTCGTATCAGGATCAGTTTACATCATGGTAAGGGGGTTTCCCTATCTACTTACAATAGCACTTCCTTACGGATCACGTCATGTCCGTGGGCTTCCTGGGCTTCAAGCGTGGCGATGACCTGGACCTCGAGTCCTTCCAGGCCGCAGGCCTCCTGTTATGCGATACCAGGTATCCTTATGGTGGGCACCCGCAGGGTCATGCCCACAACAATCATCCAAATTATCATGCCTATCTTAATGGCTATAAAGAAAGAGCTTTTGGGAGACAACCCATTATATTTTTTCTTTCAGTTTATTTTTGTTTCTTTGAGTCTTGGAAGTTATTACCTCTGTAATAACCTCTCCTTATCCTTCTTGTTTCATTTTTGTGCCAAGAATAGCCTCTAATGGGAGGAAAGTGAGATTTGGGGAAGTTGTTGTCCCGAAACTGATTTTGTGCTGTCACCAAAAAAATCAATTCTCTCAGCCAGAACGTCGGATTGATATGAAATGTTTTATGCTCATGCCCCAGGTTGTTACCCAACTTGTTCTATGGTGCTCTCCGTGTCGCGCAAGCGTGAGGGATCCCCGCTGTAGGGTTTGCAATATGTTCATGATTTGCTTATGGTGGATGGCATGAGTGACATAAGCACAGACCCGAGTAAGTAGGTTGTTTGCGTATGGGATAAAGGGGACTTGATACTTTAATGCTATGGTTGGGTTTTACCTTAATGATCTTTAGTAGTTGCGGATGGTTGCTAGAGTTCCAATCATAAGTGCATATGATCCAAGTAGAGAAAGTATGTTAGCTTATGCCTCTCCCTCAAATAGAATTGCAATAGTGATTACCGGTCTAGTAACGTAGTCAATTGCTTAGGGACAATTCCACAACTCCTACCACCACTTTTCCACACTCGCTATATTTACTTTATTGCTTCTTTATCTAAACAGGCCCCACTTTTTATTTACGTGTTCTTTATTATCTTGCAAACCTATCCCAATAACACCTACAAAGTACTTCTAGTTTCATACTTGTTCTAGGTAAAGCGAACACTAAGCGTGCGTAGAGTCGTATCAGTGGCAGATAGGGCTTGAGAGAGTATTTGTTCTACCTTTAGCTCCTCGTTGGGTTCGACACTCTTACTTATCAAAAGAGGCTACAATTATCCCGTATACTTGCGGGTCATCAAGATCTTTTTCTGGCGCCGTTGCCGGGGAGTCATAGCGTGGGGTGAATATTCTTGTGTGTGCTTGTTTGCTTTATCACTAAGTAATTTTTATTTGATGTTCTTAGTTGCTCTATATCTTTAGTTATGGATATGGAACACGAAATACCAAAAACATTAGGTGTACTTGATACTCATGGAGATGGGGAACCTCCTAAAACCCTCGATGCTCGTTATGTGAAAGACATTATGTACTACTTTAATAATCCTGAGAAACCCCCATTCAATTATGTTATGGGTGACACATTGGATCAACGTGAATACTTTAGGGATTATCGCTTGACACAAAAAGGGAAACTATTATGGGATAAAATTAATATGTTGCCTTGGTATGCTCTGGATTTATGCTTGGGATATGATATTACTTTTTGCTCTAGGATGAAGGCTCCACACCTTCCCTTTTCATGCAAATTTAATGATAATGAAACCTTAGCTTCTTATGCTAGAAGTATATATGATTACTATGATGTTGAACAAATTGAAGAATTTGTTGCTTTTAAGGCTACTTATGAAATTGAATCTTTGTTTGAAAAGTATGAAGCTTTAGATGATGATGTTTATAGGCTTGAAAATTATGCTATATTGAAATATTGCTATGAAAATTATGAATACAATTACAATATTAATGCATTTGTTGAGAAAGTCTCCGCTGTCCAAGAAGAGACTAATATTTTGCAGGAAGTTATGGAAGAAGAAATTGATGAAACTGTGAGCCCATTGGATGAAAAAGATGATGAGGAGAGCGAAGAACAAAAGGAGGAAGAGCGGATTGATCACTCGTGCCCACCTTCTACGAAGAGTAACTCTTCAACTCATACATTGTTTAATTCCCCTTCGTGCTTACCGAAGGATGACTGCTATGATGACTGCTATGATCCCGTTGATTCTCTTGACATATCCATTTTTGATGATGCTTGCTATGCTTGTGGCCAAGATGCCAATATGAATTATTCTTATGGAGATGAACTTGCTATAGTTCCTTATGTTAAACATGAAATTGTTGCTATTGCACCCACACATGATAGTCCTATTATCTTTTTGAATTCTCCCGACTACACTATATCGGAGAAGTTTGTTCTTATTAAGGATTATATTGATGGGCTGCCTTTTACCATTACACATGATAATTTTTATGAATGTGATATGCATGTGCTTGCTGCTCCTACTTGCAATTATTATGAGAGAGGAACTATATCTCCACCTCTCTATGTTTCCAATATGATAAAATTGCAAGAAACTGCTTATACTATGTGTTGGCCTTTACTATGTGTGCATGAATTGTTTTTTATGACATGCCTATGCATAGAAAGAGAGGTAGACTTTGTTTTTGCATGATATATGTTACTTTGTGCTCACTACTAAATTACAAATCATTGTTAATTAAAATTGGCTTTGATATACCTTGGGATCCGGGTGGATTCATTACTTGAGCACTATATGCCTAGCTTAATGGCTTTAAAGAAAGTGCTGCCAGCGAGACAACCCGGAAGTTTTAGAGAGTCATTTATTTCTGTTGAGTGCTTTTATATAGTTTAAAAACAAACAATAAATAAAGAGGGGAACCTAAAAACTTTTCAAAAAGGAAAGTGAAAGTGAGAGAGACAAGCATTGTTGAAGTGGGAGAGCTCCTTGAACTTTGTTCATGCTCACGGAAACTTTGTGAATCTTGATTACAGAAACTTGTCATCAAAAATAATTATCCCCTTTTACAATTCCATTGTATTATAAAAATAATGTGCCAAGGTTTGCCTTTAGGATGTTTACAATCCTTGTTGGTTTGTACGGTGCAGGACAGAAACTTTGGCTGTAGTGCTCAATTTTACATTTTTTGCTGAAATGGTTCTGATTCCTTTTGCACTGTCTTTCTGTACAACTTGTTTATTTTTCCTAATTTTGGTAGAATTTTTGGGTACAGAAGTATGGTGAATGTTCAGATTGCTACAGACTGTTCTATTTTTGACAGATTCTGTTTTTGATGCATAGTTTGCTTGTTTTGATGAATCTATCAATTTATGTCAGTGGATTAAGCCATGGAAAAGTTATATTATAGTAGACACAATGCAAAAACAAAATATGAATTGGTTTGCAACAGTACTTGGAGTGGTGATTTTCTTTATTATACTAACAGATCTTACCGAGTTTTCTATTGAAGTTTTGTGTGGATGAAGTGTCTAATCGAGGAGGTCTCGATATGAGGAAAAGGAAGAGAGGCAAGAGCTCAAGCTTGGGGATGCCCGAGGCACACCAAGTAAATATTCAAGGAGACTCAAGCGTCTAAGGTTGGGGATACCCCGGAAGATATTCCCTCTTTCTTCAACAAGTATCGGTATGTTTTCGGATTCGTTTCGTTCATGCGATATGTGCAAGTCTTGGAGCGTCTTTTGCATTTAGTTTTCATTTTTATTTTATGCACCATGCTGGTATGAGATAGTCCTTGGTTGATTTATAGAATTCTCATTGCTCTTCACTTAAATCTTTTGAGTGTGGCTTTATAGAATGCTTCATGTGCTTCACTTATATCATTTGAAGTTTGGATTGCCTGTTTCTCTTTACATAGAAAACCGCCATTTGTAGAATGCTCTTTTTGCTTCACTTATATTTGTTAGAGCGTGGACATATCTTTTGTAGAAAGAATTAAACTCTCTTGCTTCACTTTATCTATTTAGAGAGATGACAGGAATTGGTCATTCACATGGTTAGTCATAAAATCCTACATAAACTTGTAGACCGCTGAATATGATATGTTCGATTCCTTGCAATAGTTTTGCGATATAAAGGTGGTGATATTAGAGTCATGCTAGCGGGTGGTTGTGGATTGTAGAGAAACTTGTGTTGAGGTTTGCAAGTCCCGTAGCATGCACGTATGGTAACCGTTGTGTGACAAATTTGAAGCATGGGGTGTTTCTTTGATTGTCTTCCTTATGAGTGGCAGTCGGGGACAAGCGATGGTCTTTTCCTACCAATCTATCCCCCTAGGGGCATGCATAGTAGTACTTTGCTTCGAGGGCTAATAAACTTTTTGCAATAAGTATATGAGTTCTTTATGACTAATGTGAGTCCATGGATTATACGCACTTTTACCTTTCCATCATTGCTAGCTTATTCGGTACCGTGCATTGCCCTTTCTCACCTCGAGAGTTGGTGCAAACTTCGCCGGTGCATCCAAACCCCGTGATATGATACGCTCTATCACACATAAGCCTCATTATATCTTCCTCAAAACAGCCACCATACCTACCTATCATGGCATTTCCATAGCCATTCCGAGATATATTGCCATGCAACTTCCATCATCATCACATACATGACTTGAGCATTTATTGTCATATTGCTTTGCATGATCGTAAGATAGCTAGCATGATGTTTTTATGGCTTGTCCGCTTTTTCATGTCATTGCTACGCTAGATCATTGCACATCCCGGTACACCGCCGGAGGCATTCATATAGAGTCATATCTTTGTTATAGTATCGAGTTGTAATATCGAGTTTTAAGTAAATAAAAGTGTGATGATCATCATTATAGAGCATTGCCCCATAAAAAAAGAAAAAGGAAAGGCCAAAGAAGCCTAAATAAGAAAGGGGGCCAAAGAAGCCCACCCAAAAAGAAAAAAAAAGAAAAAAAAGAAAGAAAAAAGAAAAAGAAAAGGGGCAATGTTATTATTCTTTTACCACACTTGTGCTTCAGAGTAGCAGCATGTTCTTCATATAGAGAGTCTCATATGTTGTCACTTTCATTTACTAGTGGGAATTTTCATTATAGAACTTGGCTTGTATATTCCAACGATGAGCTTCCTCAAATACCCTAGGTCTTCATGAGCAAGCAAGTTGGATGCACACCCACTTAGTTTTCAGTTTGAGCTTTCATACACTTATAGCTCCTAGTGCATCTGTTGCATGGCAATCCCTACTCCTCACATTGACATCAATTGATGGGCATCTCCATAGCCTGTTGATTAGCCACGTCGATGTGAGACTTTCTCCCTTTTTGTCTTCTCCATATAAACCTCCACCATTATATTCTATTCCACCTATAGTGCTATATCCATGGCTTGCGCTCATGTATTGCGTGAGGGTTGAAAAAGCTGAAGCGCGTTAAAAAGTATGAACCAATTGCTTAGCTTTTGATCGGGGTTGTGCATGATGGGAGCATTTCGTGTGAAGAAAATGAAGCATGGCCAAACTATATGATTTTGTAGGGATAAGCTTGCTTTGGCCTTGTTGTTTTGAAAAGACATGATTGCTTTATTAGTACGCTCGAAGAATTATTGTTTTTATGTCAATTGATAGACTATTGCTTTGAATCACTCGTATCTTAATATTCATGCCATGATTAGACATATGATCAAGATTCTGCTAGGTAGCATTCCACATCAAAAATTATCTCTTTTATCATTTACCTACTCGAGGACAAGAGGAATTAAACTTGGGGATGCTGATACGTCTCCGTCGTATCTATAATTTTTGATTATTCCATGCCAATATTCTTGAACTTTCATATACTTTTGGCAACTTTTTATACTATTTTTGGGACTAACATATTGATCCAGTGCCCAGTTCCAGTTCCTGTTTGTTGCATGTTTTATGTTTTGCAGAAGACCAATATCTAACAGAGTCCAAACGGGATAAAAATGGACGGAGAATTATTTTGGAATATTTGGGATTTTCCGGAGGAAGAATCAACGCGAAACAGTGTCTGAGGTGGCCAGGAGATAGGGGGGCACCCTCCCCCATGGGCGCACCTGGCACTCTCCTGGGCCACCCGTAAGGCGGTTGACGCTCTTCTTTTGCTGCAAGAAATATAATTTTATGAGAAAAATCTGGGCGAAAGATTCACCCCAATCGGAGTTACGGATCTTAAGATATAAAACAAACATTGAAGGGGCAGAATCTGAGAACGCAGAAACAGAGAGATAAATCCAATCTCGGAGGGGCTCTCGCCCCTCCCAAGCCATGGGAGCCAAGGACCAGAGGGGAAACCCTTCTCCCATCTAGGGAGGAGGTCAAGGAAGAAGAAGAAGAAGGGGGGCTCTCACCCCTTGCTTCCGGTGGCACCGGAACGCCCCGGGGGCCATCATCATCACCGCGATCTTCACCAACGCCTCCGCCATCTTCATCAACATCTCCATCACCTTCCCCCATCTATATTCAGCGGTCCACTCTCCCGCAACCCACTGTACGCTCTACTTGAACATGGTGCTTTATGCTTCATATTATTATCCAATGATGTGTTGCCATCCTACGATGTCTAAGTAGATTTCCATTGTCCTATCGGTGATTGATGAATTGCTATGATTGGTTTGAGTTGCATGCTTTATTATTGGTGTTGTCCTATGGTGCTCTCTATGTCGTGCAAGCGTGAGGGATCCCTTCTGTAGGGTTTGCAATATGTTCATGATTTGCTTATGGTGGGTGGCGTGAGTGACAGAAGCACAGCCCCGAGTAAGTAGGTTGTTTGCATATGGGATAAAGGGGACTTGATACTTTAATGCTATGGTTGGGTTTTACCTTAATGATCTTTAGTAGTTGCGGATGCTTGCTAGAGTTCCAATCATAAGTGCATATGATCCAAGTAGAGAAAGTATGTTAGCTTATGCCTCTCCCTCAAATAGAATTGCAATAGTGATTACCGGTCTAGTAACGTAGTCAATTGCTTAGGTACAACTCCACAACTCCTACCACCACTTTTCCACACTCGCTATATTTACTTTATTGCTTCTTTATCTAAACAGCCCCTACTTTTTATTTACGTGTTCTTTATTATCTTGCAAACCTATCCCAACAACACCTACAAAGTGCTTCTAGTTTCATACTTGTTCTAGGTAAAGTGAACACTAAGCATGCGTAGAGTCGTATCAGTGGCAGATAGGGCTTGAGAGAGTATTTATTCTACCTTTAGCTCCTCGTTGGGTTCGACACTCTTACTTATCGAAAGAGGCTACAATTATCCCGTATACTTGCGGGTCATCACCTAGCGGTGTGAAATAAATGGGAAACTTGTAAGTTCATGGAGTTTGTATATGAGTTAGAGAAACGCCTGGGCGGACAACCCAAGCCATGCATAATTCATGGTGGAAATTTACAACATAACCATAGTGAGCATTCTATGGAGCATCTTCAATAAAAAAACTATGCCCATGGTAATAAAAGGATTGCTGAGATGCTCATTGTCTGTTGCCTTGTCATTTTGGTATGGGATAGCTCTTGTGTCATGGGGCAAGGGGTACACCGTTGGCATGAACTTACAATGACAAGAACTTATTTGGGACCTAAGTTGAGTAGCATGATGTTTAGGTAATCGTATTCAAGGGGCATGAGGCTTTCAATTTGTGATATTTCAAGCATACAACTCATATTTGCCCTCACTTTAACCTTAACCATTCAAGATGCGTATGATAGGGGCAATGAGAGCTCAAATCTAATGAGGACCATAATTTTTGGATGCTTTATGAAACTTATTAATCCCTACTTACCTCTATGAAGGGCCTTTCTTTTACTTTTTTGTTGAGTCTTCATCTTCTATCTTTATGCTCCAACTAAGAGAGCATAGTTGTCATTCTGAGTATAATGTGCATTGTCCCAAAACTTGTTGATTGATTCATGATTATGGTATTGCTTATTTTCAAATTATTTGTATCTAGTCACCCTTTTGAACTTTGAAGGTGTCCTATGCATTTATGTTTTGCTACTCCATGAAGGACAGGCTGAATACCACTTTGCTATGTTTTCTCTATGTGCGAAACAAACAAATGTCTTTCAAAGCATTATTCATGATCTTTTGTTTATCTTGCCTTTCATGTTGTAACATAGTTGCTATGTTCTATTGTTAGAAATATATCTTTCATACCTATGTTTAGAGTACTTTGATCCCATCTTAGAATGTTTTACAATGATCATGATCAAGATTCTATTGGCTGCATGTCACCTCAAAAACTATTTTTGTTATCACTTACCTACTCGAGGACGAGCAGGAGTTAAGCTTGGGGATGATGATATGTTGCAAACGTATCTATAATTTTTGATGCTCCATGCTTGTTTTACACCAATTACTTTATGTTTTTTTTACACTTTGTGGCATTTTTATGTATTTTCTGGAACTAACCTATTGACAAGATGCCACAATGCCAGTTCCCTGTTTTCTGCTGTTTTTGTGTTTTGGAGAAATTACTAAAGAAATATTCCCGGAATTGGACGAAACAAACGCCAAAGTTCCTATTTTTCTCGACATGACACGGAGTCCAAAGCAGAGACGGAGGAGGGCACTGAAAGTGCATTATATCGACTAGAGGAGGAGGGGTGAATAGGCGATTTTTATGAATTCTTCACTGAGGAATTTGTCGGTGAGGAAATTCTTTGGCGAAGAACTACTTGCAGCGGAATAAGTACTCAGAAGTAAGCGTAACAGAATACAGGCATGGTCATCATGATGAAATGAAGACACGCACAGAGTACAGAAAGCTTAAACACAGGATAACACAAGATGAAGACAAACAGACTGAAGAAATTGAACTGAGGAAATTTAGAAAGTCTTCAGTCAAAGTCTTCAAACACGGATATGAACAATCACTCAACACAGTAATGAGTAAATGAAAGAGTTGAGGGAATAGAACCAGGAAGGTTGGTGAAGACAATGATTTGGTAGACCAGTTCCAACTGCTGTCTCAGTTGTACGTATGGTTGGAGCGGCTGAGTATTTAAACTCGAGGGCACACAGTCCCGGACACCCAGTCGCTGAGCACGCAGCTCAGGACACCAAGTCCTCACCGTATTCTCCTTGAACTAAGGTCACATAGACCTCGTCCAATCACTAGTGGTAAGTCTTCAGGTGAAATCCAAACCTTCACAAACTCGGTCACTCGGCGATCCACAGTTCCTCTTGATGCTCTAGACCATGACGCCTAACCATCTGGAAGAAGCACAGTCTTCAAAGGTAACAAGCGTCGGATCCACGCAGGATCAATCTCTTCAGTGATGCTCAATCACTTTGGGTTTGTAGGTGTTTGGGTTTGGGTTTTTTCCTCACTTGATGATTTTCGCTCAAAGTCCTCGGATGATGGGATGCTCTCAAGTGTCAGTTTCTCTCGGAGCAGCCAACCAGCTAGTGGTTGTAGGGGGCGGCTATTTATAGACTAGGGAGCAACCCGACGTGATAAGACATAAATGCCCTTGTCCGATATGACCGTTAGGTGGATAAGATATTTTGGGAGAGCTGGCGCGCAGCACAACACTGGTCGGAAATTTGACTCTCAAATTCTTCAGGGCTATCATGTTCCTCACTTTGTAGGCAATCCGCACTGGCGAATTCCTAACTCCTCAGTCAGAAAAAATTCCTCAGCGACTAGAAGAACTTCATCTCTGTCACTGAAGAAATGACTGAACTGTATGAGATTTCCAAAGGCTTCACTCGAAGGGATTGGTACGTCTAGGATTTTGAGTTGAGCATCACATGGAAATTTTTCCTTAGTATTTCCTAGACCCCCTTTAACAGTACGGTGTTTCCTATGACTCAAGAAAGAGAAAAACAAAACTATGAAAACGAAAGTCTTCAAGCTTCATATTCCTCGTATGAATATCAATTCTTCACGGACACACCAATTTCTTCAATTTCGAAGTCTTCATGAAAGTCTTCAGGAATACCAAAATCTTCAGTCAAAGATATTCATTTTTAGGGGTCGACTTTCTCTGTAAATATCAAACTCCTCATAGACTTATAGACCTGTGTACACTCATAAACACATTAGTCGCTTAACCTATAAGTCTTCAATACACCAAAATCACTAAGGGGCACTAGATGCACTTACAATCTCCCACTTTTTGGTGATTGATGACAATATAGGTTAAGTTTTCAACGGGGATAAACATATGAACTACAAGTACTGATATTGAGGAATTTGATGGCAAGATATAGAAGAACTCCCCCTGAAGATGTGCATAGTGAGGAATTTTCTTTTGAAGCAATGCACACTTGAAGAGTTGAATCATGGAGATCTCCCCCTATATCTTGTAATTCATACACGCATTTGGCATATAATATGAAGAATTTGAAATGCATGATGAAATATGGTGCCTGATGAAATTCAGCATGCGTGCAATAATATTAATGAGGAACAAGCATGCAGAATAACGCATCAAGAGTATCAGAGCACAATGCATCAAAAGTATCAGAGCACCATCGGGTTTAAGATTACAACTCGATCCAATAAAGTTTTAGAAGAACGAGAGTTGTAACTTAGCAAAAACGCCCATATAATAGACCCGCTTGAAGACTAACTCAAATTTCTCCCCCTTGGTCATCGAATGACCAAAAGGATCGAAACTGAGGACTAACGCCCCTGAAGAATATCAAGTTGATGGAGGAGCGTCAGCATTGTCAGGGTCGGTTGTCGTAGTAGGGCCTGCCGAAGTGTCGTCCAAGTCTTCATTTTCATCAGTGTCGCGCGATGAAGAATAGGAGCTGGCCACCAAGGAAGGAACCTTGACCTTCTTGAATTTCTTCGGTGGAGGTGCAGACCAGTCAAATTCGTCCTTGAGACCCATTCTCTTCAGATCCTCTATGATGTAGACATGAGATAGAATAGCCCAGGTACGGTTGAAGGTTCCATGGAGGTAGTAGTGGTTTTTCTTCACTACATTGTGTGTTGAGGTCATGTTGTGAAGAATTGAACCAAACTGACGCTTGACCCATTTATGATTGCGATCAACTTTCTGATGAAGACTGAGGAGTAATTCACAATCAGTCATCACCCTGGGTGCTGTGGCTTGAGGAATTTGCTTAGCAGAGGTGTTGGCGGCAGAGTCATGTGTGGCAGAGTCATCATTGGTGGAGTAGGATGCAGCCTTGCGAAATTGACCATCCAATGGACGAATGCCTTCATCTATCACAGTAGTTGCCTTGCCTTTGTCATCAGCTGAGGAAAATGTCCATGTGAGGACTTCAATTGGAGGCAAGTAGCTGTCGTGGTTTAGAGTATCATCCTTGTAATTGAGTGAAGACCTTGTCCTGATGAACCTCATAATCCGTGGTGCATAAGGCTTCAGCTCAAATGCTGACATAGCAATATTCACCAGAGTCATCATGAAGAAATCATGGAAGTTGACGGGAACGCCATTAATGATATTGAAAAGCATATTCTTCATGATGCCAACGACTTCTTCATCATTTGACTCGTGGCCTTTGATAGGACTCATTGTCTTTGTCAGAATGCGATAGACAGTCCGTGGCACATACAGTCATTCCTTGACGAGGAATTTGGTTAGAGGGGCCTGCCCTGGCTTCAAAGGCTTCATCAGCACTTGCATGTAATGATTTTTAAGCTCAGGTTCGTTGTAGATGCAACGAGCACCTTCAAGGGGAGGACTGAGTGGGAGGGCACGAAGCAATTCAGTTGCTGGTGCCTTGTAGTGAGTATTGTCTGACATCCAGTCCAGCACCCATGAGTTCACATCTTTAGAATTTCCTATGATGTGCAGCGTTGCATAGAATTGAAGAATGAGTTCTTCATTCCAATCACAGATGTCAGTGTAGAAATTCAGCAATCCAGCATCGTGAAGAACACTGAGGACTGGCTCGAAGCACGGCAGAGACTCCATGTCCACATGAGGAATACGTTCATGATCGAAGACTTTGTCTTTGTTGAATAGTACCAAGGAATAGAAATTTTCTTGAATAGGAGTCCAGAAACGCCTCTTTCTTATGCGAGCAGAATCATAGGGGTTGTAGTCTGTGAAGAACACATGCTCGCTGAAGAAATCTTCAGCCTTGAACTTTTGCTTCTTTGAGAATGGATCCGTTGGCTTGGGCACTGGAGTGTCAGTGAGTTGCATCACAACCTCAGGAATCGCAATCTCAGGTTCTTCAGGCTGAGGAATTTCTGGTTCCTCTTTAGTGGCAGTCTGTGTGTTCAAAGGATCTGCAACAGCAGTTTCTTCAGCACTAGCGGCTGGAATTTCTTCATGCACACATGAGGTGGGATGAGTTTCTTCAGAGCCCATTTGAACGGTTGGTGCAGGGGACTAAGGTATTTGTTGTATTGGGGTGAAGAGTGGAGAATTGGGGTGCTAACTTCCCCAAAAGTCATCATTCATCACGGGCGTTGTGCAGCCAATGCCCACGTCTTCATCTTCAATTTCTTCAATGCCAGCCTCTTCAGCTGTGAACTGAGGCATTGGCAAGGAAGCAACAGGCGTTGAAGGGATCGTATCCACTTCAATTTATTCATAAACCTGCTCTGACGAAGCAGCAAATTGAGGTTCTTCATCAGATCCGCTTGGGATCACATATTCTTCACCAAAAGGAACAAGGTCCTTTGATGGCATGGTGGAAATTGGAACAGCATCAATTGGATTTTCAAGTGAGCTAGTCATAGGCTTCATCTTTTTTGGAGCTGAAGATTCTGAAGCACTTGATGCTTTCCTTTTCTTCACTGTAGCTCGCTCTGTAGCCTTGGTCTTCTTCACATATAATGCAGATGGAAGGATTGGAGTTGGTCTAGGCACAGGAGGAGCTGGGGAATCTGGTTGATTTTCTTCAGGCGCAACTGATGCAGTTGCTCTGACCTCTTCAGTTTCTTCAGGCGCACCACTAGTGGATGCCCTGGCAATTTCTTCAGCGGCTGGAATGGATTCATCAGCCCTGGAACAAGCATTTTCATCAGCAGCCTGAAAGTCATCAGCGGTGCTGGCATGTTCTTCAATTGGCTGAGCAGAAGCTTCAGCTTCAGGAATTTCTTGTTGCGATGGGGCTGCAACATTGGTGAACTTTTCAGTCATTTAACAAACCTGACTTTGGCTCCTTGCCAATCAGCATAGTAAGCATTGAAATCATCACTGGGGGCTTTGATTTCAGACTGGATCTTGAGGAGTTCATCAGTTGTCATATTGACAACGTTTTTCTTCAGGAACTTCTCTTTCCTGAACTGAGCCTTCTTGATCTGCCTGGCCTTCTCAAATTTCCATTTCTCTTCAGTGATGAAATGGGTCAGCATGTGACTGTGACCAGGAGTCAAATTGAAATCAGGCATAGGAGTATTTGGATCCTTGTGCCAGAGATCAATGTAATCGAGGATCACCCTTGGATCCAAAAGTAGTGGCACATTTGTGCCTTTGGCTCTAGCGGCCCTTTCTTGTCTGTCTCTGATGATTTCTGCAAGTTCATCATCATCAGCTTCATCGTCAGATGGCACTTGGAAGGCAACCTGTTTCTTCTTCGGACTTGGCCGAGGACCTCGACTAGCCATTGCCTTTGTCTTCAGCAGGGTGGGGCCTGATGAAGATTTTGGTGCAGCTGAGGAACTCGCTGAGGCACCAGAGGCAATAGAGATGCCTGTAGTCCTTTGGCACGTGGCCAGATGTACAGGTGTTGAGGACTTTGCCGGAGCAGCGGAGGACATTGGGGGAGGAGCTGAGGATTTTGGAGGAGCAGGAGCAGCATGAGGAACTGGCCGTGAGGGCTTTGAAGAATCTGGCTGTGAGGGCTTTGAAGATTCTGGCCGTGAGGGCATTGCTGAGGAACTTGGCCGTGAGGGCATAGTTGGTGAAGCACTTGGCTTGTGAGCGGCTTCTTTGCCATTGATTTTCTAGGCTTGACAGAGGCCTCAGTGGCAACAGCAGCAGTAGAGTCTTCATTGAATTTCCTCACTGCTTCTTTGGCTTGTCTCGCCAACTTGGCTTGGCGTTTGGCCCATTCTTTAGGAAAATCCTCACCACGCTTGATGCTGGTGGGGTCAGCTTCTTGGCCAGGTGCCAATGGAGCTCTTGGGCATGGAGGATTTAGTGCGAATTTCTTCATATACTTCGGAGTTACATATCTGTACTCCCTCCATTCTCTTGCCCATCTCCTTTCAATCTTCTGTATGCGCACCTTGCACTGATTTTTGTTTTCTTTTCCGAACTTAGCCTCATCAGGTGTGCAATAACCAGCATAGATGTCCTCAGGTATTTCAAAAGCAGTCATGACCTCAGGCTTCTTTCCTCCTTTTTGTGGCTTCTTACCGTCTGCCATAGATGAGGAATTTGAACAATTGAATTCTTTGAAGAAGTATGCAACTTTTCTTCGAGGAACGCTGCAAATGAGTTAAGTTGATGAGAACCTAGTGATTCAGCAGCGGACATGAGTACATGTGAACAGAGTATAGTTGCGAGGAATTTGGAGAGGTCATATGCGTTCTCAAAAGTTTTTTTAAAAGAACAAGTTTGAGGAATTTGACCATATGAACCTTGAAGAATTTCACTAAGCGTTCTTTGTCTTAGGTTCCAGAGTTGTATAGATCGAGGATCCACACAATTGAGGAATCTTGAATAAAAATGATGCTTAGAGAAACGAATCAAGAACAGATGACTAGTGAGGTGTTTTGTGTGTGAGGATTTGAAGAATAAAACACCTTTGAAGATTTTGTAGAGAAAATTTGAATCAAAGAGGGCAGTAAAAGTAACTTTTAATTACCCTTGATGAAGAACACGACGAACTGTGAAGAAGAACAGTGAAGTTCGTCGGTGTAGATCTTCCACGCCCTAACTCGGCGGAGGAAGACAGCTACGGCGGCGGCGGAGTGAAGATTTCCGCGGCCGGCACGAGTACGACGGCGACGAGGTTGAGGCAGTGAAGCTCTTCCTCACCGGCGACGATGGAGTAGCGGCGGCGCTAGGGTTTGAGAAGCTCGAGCGAGAGAGAGAGAGCGATCGAGCGGAGTAAAGGAAGTGAGGAAGGGGTGAGGGGGTATTTATAGTCGCAGTTAAAAACTGTTCACCCGAAGATTTAGGACGAATGTGCCCCTGACCCTTCTCATCCGTTTGACATGTGTCACCCACGTACTGAAAAGTGGGGATCGTGTTAGATCGTGGGTGAATAGATAAGTCTATCATGGGATGCGGAACGGTTTGAGCAGTAAAACCGAAAATTTTGGATAAGATTAGTTAAAAGTTCCGTTCGCAAATTCTTCAGCTGACAAGGACACAGTGAAGATTTTGAACGAGTTTCCAATAGAACGCACATGAAGAATTTGTGAATAGATTGGGTTGAGTATAGCATAGAGAGGGAAGGGTCCGATCACATTCACTTAGCAGAAAATGCAGCTTGAAGAAATAGCCATAAGTGAATGTTGTAGAGGACATAAACCCATATATATATATCCAATGAAGAAAAACGACGGAAACAGTGAAGATTTTGCAAAGTTGAAGAATTTGAAAAACTAAAGAATTTCAAAACTGAGGAATTTCAAAAATGAAGATTTTCAACTTTGGTGGTGGCGTGACCCACCGTATAAGAACGATGATTTCAGACACCGCGTACAATTGTCGTAGGGTTCTGAGAATCAAATTCTTCATTAATTTCTTCACACTTAGAGTGTTATTCTTCATTGATTGAAGAAAAACGGTTCTTCATGTGTTGCACATCTAAGTCATCAATTTTGCACAAGTGTTAGGATGAGTGTCCTTTTTCAAAGAACATTCGAAGATTCTAGGATATTTAGCTCACACCGCAACTTGCTAAATATCTTCTCATCCAAGGGCTTTGTGAAGATATCAACCAGCTGTTCTTCAGTCTTCACGTGCTCGATGGAGATGTCGCCCTTCAACACATGATCACGAAGAAAATGATGACGAATCTGAATGTGCTTTGTCTTCGAGTGCTGAACTGGGTTGTGAGCAATCTTGATGGCACTCTCATTGTCACAGAGGAGAGGCACATTCTTCAGGTTGACGCCATAGTCCTTGAGGGTTTGCTTCATCCATAGCAGTTGAGCACAGCAAGAACCAGCAGCAATGTACTCAGCTTCTGAAGTAGACAGTGATACGCAGTTCTGTTTCTTTGAGGACCAACAGACCAAAGATCGTCCGAGGAAATGACAAGTACCAGATGTTAAATTGCGGTCCACCCGATTAGCAGCATAGTTAGAGTCGGAATATCCAATGAGATCAAAAGTAGAGCCCTTGGGGTACCATAATCCTACTGTTGGTGTGTGAGCTAGATATCAAAGAATATGCTTCACAGCCTTATGGTGTGATTCCTTCGGTGCAGCTTGAAATCGGGCACACGTGCAAACACTAAGCATTATATCTGGCCTAGATGCACATAGGTACAATAAAGAACCAATCATGGAGCGGTATACCTTGTGATCGAAGTGAATACCATTTTCATCAGTGCATAGATGGCCATTTGTGGGCATAGGAATTTTGACACCTTTGCAATGTTGCATGCCGAATTTCCTCAGAACATCTTTGAGGTATTTCTCCTGAGATATGAATATGCCATTGTGATGTTGATGAATTTGAAGACCTAAGAAGAATTTCAGCTCTCCCATCATAGACATTTGATATTCTTCACTCATCATATAGGCAAATTCATCACTATAACGTTGGTCAGTACAGCCAAAGATAATATCATCAACGTATATTTGGCACACAAACAGTTCACCATCATAAGATTTAGTAAAGAGAGTAGGGTCGAGTGAACCGGGTGTGAAGCCATTCTTCATGAAGAATTCCTTCAGAGTATCATACCACGCCCGAGGGGCCTGCTTGAGGCCATAGAGGGCCTTGTTGAGTCTGAAGACTTTGTCAGGATTCTTTGGATCTTCAAAACCTGGGGGTTGAGCAACATATACTTCTTCCTCAAGCTTACCATTGAGGAATGCACTTTTCACATCCATTTGATATAAAGTGATATTATGATGGTTAGCATAAGCAAGTAATATGCGAATAGCCTCAAGTCTAGAAACAGGTGCAAAAGTTTCATCGGAATCAATTCCTTCAACCTGTGTGTAGCCTTGAGCTACAAGTCGTGCCTTATTCCTCACCACAAGGCCATTTTCATCTTGCTTGTTGCGGTAGATCCACTTTGTGCCAATGATATTATGCTTGCGAGGGTCTGGACGTTTGACCAGTTCCTAGACATTGTTGAGCTCGAACTAATGTAATTCTTCTTGCATGGCCTGAATCCACTCAGGCTCCAGAAATGCTTCATCTACCTTAGTGGGCTCTGCGATGGAGACAAAAGCATAGTGCCCACAAAAGTTAGATAAATGTGAAGCTTTTGAGCGTGTGAGAGGACCTGGTGCTCGAATGTCATCGATGATCTTCTCCACTTGCACTTCTTTTGCAATGCGAGGATGAGCTGGTTGTCGTCGAGGAATTTGATCAGCATTTTCTTCATCACCATTTTCTTCAGCATTTTCATCAGGTGCATCAGCTCGATTTTCTTCACGTTCTGGAATGAATTCTTCAGTAGATTCTTCGGTAGGAATGACATCCTCAGTAGCCTTGAACTTGATAGAATCCTCAGGTGCTGGTTCATCTATCACAGAAGGTAGGTGCTCTCTTTGCGAGCCACTAGTTTCATCGAACTGCACATCTACAGTTTCAACAACCTTGTGAAGAACGTTGTTGAAGACTCTGTAGGTGTGCGAGTCCTTTCCGTAACCAAGCATAAAACCTTCATGTGCTTTTGGTGCAAATTTAGCATTGTGATGAGGATCTCTAATCCAACATTTAGCACCGAAGACTTTGAAATAACTCACATTGGGTTTCTTGTCAGTGAGGAGTTCATAGGCAGTCTTCTTGAAGAATTTGTGAAGATATACCCGATTGATGAGATGGCACGCAGTATCAATTGCCTCAATCCAGAAACGACGAGGAGTCTTGTATTCATCAAGCATAGTACGAGCCATTTCAGCGAGGGTTCTGTTCTTGCGCTCCACGACGCCATTCTGCTGAGGAGTATAAGGAGCAGATAACTCATGAGTAATACCAAGTTCATCAAGATAGCCATCAAGACTGGAATTCTTGAACTCGGTCCCATTGTCAGTTCTAATGTGCTCGATCTTCACACCAAAGTTGGTTGAAGCCCTCGAGGAAAATCGTTAGAAGATTTCCTGCACTTCATGTTTGTAAGTGACAATGTGTACCCATGTGTAACGAGAATAGTCATCAACAATAACAAAGCCATATAGAGATGCATCATTTGAAACAGCAGAATAATGATTAGGACCAAAGAGATCCATGTGAAGCAATTCAAATGGACGAGTAGTGGTCATGATAGTCTTCGCTGGATGCTTGGCCTTTGTCATCTTTCCAGCTTCACAAGCTCCGCATAAGGGATCCTTGAGGAATTTGACATTCTCAATGCCAATGACATGCTTCTGCTTCGCAAGTGTGTTCAAATTCCTCATGCTAGCATGACCAAGTCGTCGATGCCATAGCCAGCCTTCTGAAGCTTTTGCCAGTAAGCACACGGCTGGTTGTGGTCCTGTAGAGAAATCAACAATATGCAGATCTCCTCTCCTAAAGCCTTCGAAGACTTTGGAATGGTCAGCTTCCATGATCAGAACACAACGATGCTTGCCAAAGATAACAACCATATCAAGATCACAAAGCATTGAGACTGACATGAGGTTGTACCCTAAGGACTCCACAAGCATGACTTTGTCCATGTGTCGATCCTTTGAGATCACAACGTTACCTAGACCCAATACCTGACTTTTGCCTTTGTCAGCAAAGATGATATGCTTCAGATGTGACGGTGATAAGGGAGCATCCATCAATAGACTCTTGTCACCCGTCATTTGATTTGTACAGCCACTATCGAGAACCCACTCGTTTGATTTGGGCTGATCATCCTGCAGATGAATTAGTGCATCTTACGAACTCATATACTTCATCCGTGAAGAATATCATATCAAATTCATCAGATGAATTTCATCAAAGAGTAAAAATAGATATAGCAGTATGAGGACGTGTGAAATGAAAGTTCATTTCATCATGATTCGCCTGCGTCCTTTCAGGCACTTTAGTCAGGTCCCCACCAAATTCTTCGGACGTTAAGGCACGTCTGGAGACCCGACCCTGCGGAAGAAATTAGTTCTTTTTCTTCACCACCCACATCTGAAGGGGTGGCAAAGAGTTCATCACTCTACGAGCTCCATATGAGAATGGTGGCATAGAAGCCAAACCATTTTGTTTCACATAAGAGGGGTTAGGTTAAGCATATGAATAAGCAGAGAAATTCTTCGAGGACTTATGAACATATTGGTTTGAAGAATAATGCACATATTCATAGCCCTTAGCTCTACCCTGTGAAACAGAGTTGTTAGCACGATGATAATCATATGAGGACTTTGATCCTTTTGAGGAATTTGATCCACGTGAGGAATTTGGTCCGTATGAGGACTTGGATCCATATGAAGAGTTTGGTCCATATGAAGAGTTTGATCTGGGGTTCCTATTCTTCAATGGTGGTTTCATGAGGACATTCACCTGAAGACTTTCAAGGCACTTATTGGGAACCCAGATTTTCTTCATAGGAGAACCGTTCCTGCAGTTAGTGCCAACATACCTAGCAAATACTTCACCATTCTGATTTTTGAACAGTTTATAGTTGGAGTCAAGTGACTCATCAGAAGAATGAGGAGATTCACATGTAAAGCCAGATAAGTTAGATGGATCAACTGGAGGTCCCTTTGTAGCAACCCATGAGGTTTCGGGGTACTGCTCAGGCTTCCAATATGTTCCGTCAGAATTGAGTTTCCTTTCAAAGGCAATACCCTCTTTCCTAGGGTTTCTGTTGAGGATCTGCTTTTTGAGCACATCACAGAGAATCTGATGCCCTTTGAGGCTTTTGTACATGCCTGTCGTGTACAATTCCTTCAGCCCTGCATCATTAGTAGTACTAGCAATGTCCTCAGATGAGGAATTAGTGATAGCAGAGAAAGGTGAAGAATTTGTAACAGTTGAAGCATTTGAACATTCAGGTGAAGAATTAGCAGATTCACGTTCAATGCACTTTAAGCATGGAGGAACAAATTCTTCCTGAGAAGCGCTGATTTGTTGAGCTAGCAATGAATCGCGCTCCTTCTGAAGATCTTCATAACTCACTCTTAGCTTCTCAAGATCTTGCTTTCTTTGAAGAAATTCATAAAAAAGCTTCTCATGATCAGATAAGAGACACTACTGGAATCAGCTTATTTGCCGTCTGCCAGTTCTTTGTCGTCAGCTGGCAGACGGCAAAGAGGCACTTTGCCGTCTGCTTGCAAAAAACAGACGGCAAAGAACTGACAGACGGCAAAGACGCCAGTTACCATCAGCCAATTATTTGTTGTCTGCCAGCAGATGGCAAAGAATCTTTACCATGTGCTGGCGGACGACAAAGAGGTGGGGCTATCTCTTTTTTTACGGGTACAAAGAAAATCGTTGACCCCCACCTCCTCTCTCTGTCTCCCCTCTCTCCGCACGGCCCCCACCTCCTCTCTCTTTCTCCCCTCTCTCTCTCCCGCTCGTCTCTCCCTCTCCCTCGCGCGAGCACCTACCGCGGCCGATTTCGGCGAGCTCCGACGGGATTCGACGCCGCCCAGCACACCCATGTGACCCCCTCGCCCCGCTCCTCCATCCCCTCCGACCAGATCTGACTCGCGCGTCCTCCAGCAACCACGTGTGACCCTCCCCTGCGGCTAGGGTTTCGGCCACCACATCGCCGGCGTGGCTCCGGTGTTGCTCCGGTGACTCAGGTGAGTCTCTTCACTCCTCCTCGTCACATCCATCCCTCTCTTTCTCACTGCGTCGCGTCGCGTCTCCTCTCCCTCACAGAACCATCACGCCGGGAAGCCATGGACGGGAAGGACGCCATGGACGGGAAGGACGCCGTGGAGGACGCAGCTCCACCACTGCCCCAACGCCATCCAGGTCCGCCCCTTCTCCTCTCCTCCCCTCTTGGATTTCTTCTTTTCCTGCCTTGCACCCGTCCACTCAAGTTCTAAACCAAACAAGAAAAATTATCAATCTTGTTTTTGCTGCATATGCAATAATGGTTGAGGAGGACTCAGTTGTTCATTTCTATAATTGTGCCATAAATCGGTTTACTCTACTTGAGGGTTGCCGTGGTTAGCTCGATTTGATAGGGTCCTTACTACATATGCTGCAGGGATTTAACTTGACTTGTTAATAATGAGTGTCAATCAATCAAACACAAGGAAACTATAAATGCTTACTATTTCGTATAGTGATCGTTGTGTTGTGTATAGGTAAAACTTGTGTTGTCCTTATCTACTTCGGAGGCATCATCATGTGTTGTCAATTTAGTTTCTGCCATGGTTTTGGTTTGGTCCTGCTTATGCCAAATCGATCATTCATTGCTTCCGAACACTCTACCTTTAATCTTTGCTTCTGTGAAACCGGCCTTTCTTCTATTGAATGGAGTGTTTGCTTGCTATGCGGGAAAAGTAGCTCATTCATCGCTGATTTGGCATGTGCAACCAAAGTGGACGGACCGCATTTAGGTCTGGTCGCCGTGAGGATCCTCTGGCGGTGCTGGATGTGCCGTGGCGCGGTGGTGCCCCCGGGTGGCGCCTTCGTGCTGTGGTGCCCCTGGTTGGCGCCTTCGTGCCCGTGCTCTCACTGGCACCGCCGTTGTGGTGCTCTCCGGCAAGCTCCGGCTTGTTGTGGTGGTGTTGGTTGTGATGCTGGTCACACCATAGTGATGGTGTGGCTGCATCCTGCTTCGGCTACTACTCCTTTTGGTGAGCTTCTCCTTGCTCCCCTCCTGATCTATCTAATGCATAGCTCTTGATCTTTTTGGATGTGAGGCTCTATTAGCTGTGGTTAGCTGCTGTAGATGAGCATCAACTTGTATTGGAGCTCTCTGTGATGGATTCTTGCCGTGTCAGGGTTTTGGTCAGTGACCATCTATGTGTATTTGTGAAGTATATATACTCCTGTACTGCTCTGTTCTGTGTAGTTGATCCTGGAGTTGTTACTTTGGTCAGTTACTTTACTCATGAACGGATACTCACTTGTTCTTAGTTATTTTACTTCTAATACTGATATGAACAGATACCACTTGGTTTGGCTATTCCTATTTGTCTCTTTCTAATAGCCTATGAACAGATACTATACTTGGTTTTGGCTGTTACTTTCCTAGTTTTCTACTGATAAGACAGATACTACATCTGATTTGGGTAGTGATGCTGGTCTGAGCCCCCCTCTCTTAGGCTTAATTTACATGTGACTATCCTTGTGCTGTGATGAACTAGCCCTGGCACTTCCAGGCTGTCTGAGCACATAATCCCTCAAGTATACCTTGAGGTCTTCTGTAGCTCTCCTTAATAGTTATCTCTTCTAAGCTGCTGGTGGTTGGATGTGTTGGGACTTGGTCTGGTTGGCTGGTTGTGATGTATATCTCCTCCTGGAGCTTTGTTTTTGGCGTTGCATAGTGACATGTACCTATTGTCACTAGTCAAAACTGATTGTGGTGATGAAGTCTAATCTTTGGCTTTAATCACTAGTTTTTAGTTGGCTTAATTCCTGGAGCTAGTACTGATAGTGGTCTTTGTGTTGGCATTTAACTTACTGCTAATTGTGGTGGCTTATTGATTAGGTCCTTGGCTGGTTCTCTTCTTTGGCTCTTTGGTATTGGTTTACTCTATTTGGCTTTCTAATTAAGATCACTTTGAAAATCAGGATCTTAACTAAGATTATCTTGATCTCAAGTACTGGCTCCTACAGCATTGCATTTCACCAAGTGAAATGCTACATTTCTACTCCTAACCCATTCTCTCTTTCTTAGTGTTTTTGTTATGCAGGTTGGAAGAAAAGAAGAAGATCCAGAGAAGATCTTAGTAATAAGATAGTTTTTAGGAAAATAGATATTTAGTTTTAGATCATTCCTTGTAATATTTGTTGGATATGTGTTCATGGATATGTGTTAGATATATATGTGTTCATGACTATATATTGGTAACATGTGTTGGATATGTGTTCATGGATATGTGTTGGATATATATGTGTTCATGAGTATTGGTAATATGTGTTGGATATGCTATATTGGTCATACATATAGTCTGTGTTTGATTGTGTTTGATTTTCTGTGAAAATGAATTGATATAAGAAGAAACAGAATTAATGCCTATTTGGTCTCTTTGCCATCTGCCAACAGATGGCAAAGAGCCTGCAGCCTTTGTCGTCTGCCTGCAGATGGTAAAGAGTCATGCCCTTTGCCGTCCGCCACTGACGGCAAAGGCCTCTTTGCCGTACGCTGCAAAAAACAGACGGCAAAGAAGGCCTTTGCCGACCCTGTCTTTGCCGTCGCTGTTTGCCGTCCGCGGCGGACGGCAAAGGCGTTTGCCGTTTGCCATCCTAGCCTTTGCCGTCTGCCATGGCTGATGGCAAAGTACCAGATTCCTGTAGTGAGAGTGACGGTGTCCTGGACTAGGGGGTACTCAACGCGTCATCTCCCGATCAGTTGGATTGGGCCGAGGACCCCCATGGCCGTATACTCATGGGCCAGTCCGGACAACTGCCGCATACAAGGAAGAATCAACAAGACTTGGCGATCAAGAGAAGGACTCCTCCCCGACCGGCGTATTCGGCTAGGACTCTTGTTATCCTAGGCCTCTGGTGCATTATATAAACCGGGGCCAGGCTAGTCGATAGACATATACAACAACAATCATACCATAGGCTAGCTTCTAGGGTTTAGCCTCCTTGATCTCGTGGTAGATCTACTCTTGTAACACACATCATCAATATTAATCAAGCAGGACGTAGGGTTTCACCTCCATCAAGAGGGCCCGAACCTGGGTAAAACATCGTGTCCCTTGCCTCCTGTTACCATTGATCCCAAGACGCACAGTTCGGGACCCCCTACCCGAGATCCGCCGGTTTTGACACCGACATTGGTGCTTTCATTGAGAGTTCCATTGTGTGATCGGCGAAAGGATCAATGGCTCGACTGCAGGTCAACTGCGACGTCGGCTTCTTCGTCACCAGCTCGGCTGGTCACCTTGGCTTGACCGAGAACTGCGCCCTACTTCCGATCGTCATGTTCGGATGAAGGCCTTCATCACACACCAACTCCGATCTCTATCAAGATCGTGGAGGAGTCATCCATGGAGCACGGGGGCTCAACGTCAACATTGCCCTCAGGCGACCGTGCTGTTTTCCTGGACAGCAAATTTGTATCCGCCGCCACCGCCTCCTCGAGTGTCGCTTAGACGATTACTTCAGTGCAATTATGAGGAATTAAGTCTACAACAACCCTGCAAAAATTTCGTCGAGTTCCGATGGAGGAATCTCCGGCAATCTCCGATATACCGGAGCCCTGTTGAATCTGGACGAGAATCCGGATGAGTTTTGGGCGTGGTATCTAGAATATGCTCGGATGTCCTTTGGAGGATCCAACCGTTGATTTTCTGCGGAATTCCCATATCTACCACCTGCCCAAAATTCAGCTCGATCCGACCGTCCAAACTCCGGGAAACTTCCGATTAGTGCATCACTTTTTGGACTTGTTTTCTGCGCGAGAACGAGTCCGACCCGAATTCATCTTCTTTATGAACAGGATTTCGAACATCCTTTTTGAAGGAAGTTTTGTATGGGGTATTGTGTTTTGTTCCCGAACACATCCCACTAACTTTAAGATCTTTTGAACATGATCTTCAACATCATGCTGGTGTCAAACCAGTCCGACAATATTGCTCCATGGCTGCCGACCTGCGCTAGACACATCGTCACTATGTTGAGCCAAGCTCAACTTCTTCGGATCATCATCTTGGCAAGCCGAACAAGAGTCCGGCATCGCGAAGGATAAATCATCACCAACGTCGCCTCCCCACGGATTACACGGAGCGGGCATACCGGCATCACCGCACGGTCGCTTCATCATGCCGACATCGACCACGTCACGACCTGCATCGGCAAGGCCGCACTATTGCTTCTTCAAGCTGGTGTCCATCACGCCGACCTACTTCGACATCTCGGCTGGACCGGGGGCTTCGCCATCTCTTCATCAACCTACTCCGGACACTTCGGCGTCACTAGCCGACCAGGCATGGGTGCGCGGATTGAGTCCCAATTCTGGGAATCACCTTCCTTCGGATTGCTACAACAAATAAACCAGGTGCTATTAATCCTAGTATTTCTTTTTGCTTGTTTGGGTTAAATTTTACCCAAGGAATTATTACTCTGGTTAGTCCAGCATATGTACACAGGTCTATCAAATGGTGGCCGCATTATCGACGGTCGCATGATGGTTCGGTCAGTTTCTGTACACAGTTCGGCAAACGCCGCATCCGGAACTCGGGCCGACCTGTGAATCCAGGCTTTGCCACGCCTTTATTGCATTACGCCGATGACCTGCATCGACATCGACTTCGGCGCCAGGACATATTTCTTTTACTACTCACTTTGCATAAATTATTTATTATGCAACATTTTTTTAATTCCTATTATTACTATTACCCCCGGTCTGCACTATTTTTTGTGCACAGGAAAATGATCCAGCCGGACTATATCCTTTGACGTCACATCGGCTAGACGGGGGCTTCGTCAACACTTCATTACCCCATGCCGAGGACTTCGGCATCACTCTGCCGTCCTGCATTGACCGTGCTATGTCACCACTTCGGAGTGCCGAGCTCCTTGCTCCGCCACCTCGGGACCGGCTTGGGGGATGGAACCTTGTCCCGCATCAAGCTCAGACCGTGTCATCAATACCGAACATATTAACCAGCTAAGTTGCCTTCACGCTCAAAGTTTTAAATTTCTAACTTGTGTTCGGTTCGACCAAGAATTATACTTTTTTGTAGAAAAGTTCTTTATAAAAATTTTCCTTGTCGAAACTTTGTCCGCACACGCTTGACGCGCTACCCGCGCTCATTATACCTGGGGGCTTCTTTAACAGAAGCTTATTAATACGGGGTTTATGCCCAACACATGTGTCACACTTCCGCATGTACCTTTTATTCACCATTATATGCATCGATATGACTTAAGTTTTGGCCAAGCTGGGTTGTCTGGCTCCTGTGCTTACCCCTATGTTCCCGATTGGTCGGCTAGGTGGTAAAGGGAGCACCTCTGCGATTGTTACTGCCGGGTCAGCCGGATGTGTACCTCAGACTGAGTGAAGCCGAAAGCTAGCGTTCTTAAGGGAATACTCAGTCGGTGAACTAAAAGATGATTTCTTACCTATTTATTTACCTGCCCCCAGATGTTTTTCTGCTCTTTTCGTAGTCCGGACATGCACTTTAGGGCATGCCTCCCAGGGAAAGGAACCCCTAACGGAACTATTCTCCCTGGAAGATGTTTCTTACTAACCATGTAATATAACATAACTAGTTGGGCACTTGTCTGATAAAGCACTAATGACCCCTACGCCTGGTCTCCACGCATGCCCCGGTTTTTATAACCGCGAGGGTATTTGGACACACTCTGGACTATTGGGTCCAGAGGTTGAAGCGAAAAGGTCCGCTACGACAAACGATCTACAATCCGGCTAGAAGGCAATTCTACATGTCACCTTACATTTTATAGTCAACTTTTACCCAAGTCGCTTGGGGGCTCTTATGTTTATTTGAGCCATTTCATACTAAGTGTTTTTCTTCTTAGTCGTTGCAAAGTTAAAGCACGGCAGAAGCACTTTTTTTTCTAAAGTCCAATTTTCGGATTGGCACCGAACACTTGATCTTGTTCAGACGTCATGTTTTTACTGACGATTTTGGTTTTCCAAGCTTTTGGCACTTTTAACAATTTGTGTGTTTTCAGCACAAGTCTCGCAGTGCAACGCCGGACACCTTTAGAGATTCGGCAAAAACATTCTCGGATATTGCTATATATGCATCAGCTTCGAATTGTGTCTTCGGTCAATAGTTGGGTTGCCCAGCTCCCGCGCTTGCCTCCTACATTCCACTTTGTTCGGCTAGGTGTGCAAAGGGAGAACCACTGCGATTGTGCTTCCAGCTCACATGGTCAAGCACCTCAGTGGAGAAAGCCGAAAACTGACTGTCACAACAGGTGTAAACTGGTCAGCGATCCGATGACTATAATAAATGACGGGCCATTCATAACATTGGCCGAAGTGTTTCCGGCTTGACCTCGACTGTCGCCGAACACTACCGGGGGCTATTAACTGGCCTCCCAAACTAAATCCTTGATCTTTTGCTCTTACATTGGAGCTGAGGTTTCATGATCATGCTTAGCATGACAACCCAAAGAAAGGAACCGATAGCGGGACTATTTTCTTTGGAAGACATTTCTTCTGTTAAACAACAATATAACATATCTCTCTGCGTACCTTTGTTTAGAAAGCCGTATGACCAGATTGCCTTGTTTGTCGTAAATCTTTGCCCTCATAAAGGCTTTATAAAGTAGGACAAACACTCCTCGGCTACTGGCCGAGGAGGTTGAAGCCCATGGTCGGTCAACAAAGTTTTGTACAATGCGAATCCGAGCATTAATGACGTAAAGTACTTGGATACATAGAGTCATTACACATAATTTGTGATTTTACTATGGATATCGATCCTTAATTCGGCCTCCCGTGCCCGCATTAAGGCTCGGGGGCTACTGAGCTTCGGGCTTATTATTTACAAATATTAAAGGGGCACATCGATCCCCTGATCTGGTGTTGCCTCCCGACCAGTGTCTCGGGGGCTACTGCATTGCCTGTTCTATGCAGAAAATTTTAAGTGCAATACAGTTTCCGAGGAGATTTTGATCCTCAGGTTGGTCGACCGCACCCAACCTGAGTCTCGTGGACTGAGCACGTCGCTTTTTCTGTCCCGAAGTATTCTGCCAAGCTAGGACTTGATCCTCAGACCGATTTTGCAAATCAACCTGAGTCTCAGCGGCTACGGGGATCAGTGGTCTTATGTCATCCTTCATGTGCATCTCAGGTTTTAGACCGATACCCACCTTGAGGGATACTGGCATCAATAAAAAACATTGACCAAAAATCAGCCCATGACCGAGGTGCTTAACCACCTCGGAAGCAGTTCGACATATAGCTCGGATGCAAGTGGCTGGCTCCTTAGAGGGCATTTCCAGCATTAAGCTCGGTTAAACTCCTTCAAACTTCTTTGAACCAAGGTGATTTATGACACCTCGGATAAAGTCTGGCATTGGAGCTCGGATACAGTCCGGCGTTGGAGCTCAGATACATAGTCCGACGTTAGAGCTGGGAAGAAGTCCGACATTGGTGCTCGGCTGCAAAAGATACCTCGAATGCAGTCCGGCGTTGGAGCTCGGACGCAAGAGGACGTTGCCACCTGGGAACAACTTCAAACCCGAGGCATGGCATAAAAATAACAAGGCATTGATAAAGTCCGTAAACTTAAAGGGGCTCCTCGGATACCCAACGCGTAAACTCGTCGAATGCATTTTGGCGATCCTCAAGATAGAAGATGAGAAGATTTGTTGAACCAGTTTTCAAGACCAGCAACCGAAGATGAAGAACAGTTCGGAGGAATCGAGGAGCGTCCCTAACTTGAAGACCGGTTCAGGGGGCTACTGACGGTGTCCTGGACTAGGGGGTACTCAATGCGTCGTCTCCCGATCAGTTGGATTGGGCCGAGGACCCCCATGGCCGTATACTCATGGGCCAGTCCGGACAACTGCCGCATACAAGGAAGAATCAACAAGACTTGGCGATCAAGAGAAGGACTCCTCCCCCACCGGCGTATTCGGCTAGGACTCTTGTTATCCTAGGCCTCTGGTGCATTATATAAACCGGGGCCAGGCTAGTCGATAGACATATACAACAACAATCATACCATAGGCTAGCTTCTAGGGTTTAGCCTCCTTGATCTCGTGGTAGATCTACTCTTGTAACACACATCATCAATATTAATCAAGCAGGACGTAGGGTTTCACCTCCATCAAGAGGGCCCGAACCTGGGTAAAACATCGTGTCCCTTGCCTCCTGTTACCATTGATCCCAAGACGCATAGTTCGGGACCCCCTACCCGAGATCCGCCGGTTTTGACACCGACAAAGAGTTTTATGATGACTTTGAAGGTTGTCAAACTTAGACTGAAGTCTCTAAAGATTTTCAGTTAAGTCTTTAGTGCGGTCCATTTCATCACCCAACATATCATCACTTTTGTCTAGCATGTTCTGAAGTTTTTCAATAGCCTTTTGTTGTTTCACAGCAATCTTAGCAATTTTAGAGTAGCTAGGCTTAAGATTTTCATCAGATTCATCCTCACTAGATTCAGAAGAGGGGTATTTTCTTACCTTGGCACCCTTTGCCATGAAGCAATAGGTGGGAGCGTAGTCATCATTATCTTCGTCAGCCTTGTTGGTGAGGTCAATTTCTTCAGAGTTGAAGATGGACTTGCTGACGAATGCAGTAGCGAGAGCCAGACTTGCCACACCAGACTCGGACTCCTTAGATGCCTCCTCTTCCTCATGTTCCTCAGATTCAGCTTCCGAGTCCATTTCCTTGCCAATGAATGCCCAAGCCTTTATGGAGCTGCTCTTCTTGTGAGATGCAAATTTCGAGGATTTTGATGATGAAGATTTTGAAGATTTCTTCTTCTTCTTAGCGTCATCAGAACTGTAATCCTTGTATTTCTTCTTCTTTAATTCCTTTTCCCACTGAGGACAATCTTGAATATAGTGACCAGGTTTCTTGCATTTGTGGCAAAGTCTTCTCTTATAGTCACTTGACGAGGAATCACTGCTCCTTGAGGATTTTCCAAAGCGACCACGTCTTGAGAACTTCTGGAACTTCTTCACGAGCAGTGCTAGCTCCTGGCTCAATTCTTCAGGATCACCAAGGCTACTACCAGAATCTTCACATTCAGATTCAGACACAGCCTTGGCCTTGAGGGCACGTGTTTTGCCATAGCTTGAACCATAGAGATCTCTCTTTTCAGCAAGCTGGAACTCATGAGTATTTAGCCTCTCGAGGATATCAGCGGGATCCAGTGACTTGTAGTCAGCACGTTCTTGTATCATCAGTACCAGAGTATCAAATGAAGAATCTAGCAATCTCAGCAATTTCTTCACCACCTCATGGTCGGTGATGTCAGTGGCGCCAAGCGCTTGAAGCTCATTTGAGATGTCAGTGAGGCGATCGAAGGTTTGCTGAACATTTTCATTGTCGAGTCGTTTGAAGTGGTTGAAGAGATTGCGAAGAACGTCAACACGAGAGTCACGTTGAGTTGAGACTCCTTCGTTTACTTTGGAGAGCCTATCCCAGATAAGCTTACCAGTTTCTAAAGCACTCACTATTCCATACTGTCCTTTGCTCAGATGGCCACATATGATATTCTTCGCTTGAGAATCGAGTTGCTTGAATCTCTTCACATCAGCAGCATTCAGGGAAGGTGTGGCTGAGGGAACACCATTTTCCACAATGTACCAGAGATCGTTGTCAATTGCTTCAAGATGCATTCGCATCTTATTCTTCCAGTAAGGGTAGTCCGTGCCATCGAAGGTAGCACACCCACCGGAGACCTTGATCATACCTGCGGTCGACATAACTAGAACTCCAGGTGGTTAAACCAAAATCACACAGAACAAGGGAGTACCTTTCTCTGATACCAATTGAAAGTGCGTTATATCGACTAGAGGGGGGCGAATAGGCGTTTTTTATGAATTCTTCACTGAGGAATTTCCCGGTGAGGAAATTCCTTGGTGAAGAACTACTTGCAGCGGAATAAGTACTCAGAAGTAAGCATAACAGAATATAGGCATGGTCATCATGATGAAATGAAGACACGCATAGAGTACAGAAAGCGTAAACACAGAATAACACAAGATGAAGACAAACAGACTGAAGAAATTGAACTGAGGAAATTGAGAAAGTCTTCAGTCAAAGTCTTCAAACACGGATATGAACAATCACTCAACACAGTAATGAGTAAATGAAAGAGTTGAGGGAATAGAACCAGGAAGGTTGGTGAAGACAATGATTTGGTAGACCAGTTCCAACTGCTGTCTCAGTTGTACGTCTGGTTGGAGCGGCTGAGTATTTAAACTCGAGGACACACAGTCCCGGACACCCAGTCGCTGAGCACGTAGCTCAGGACACCAAGTCCTCACCGTATTCTCCTTGAACTAAGGTCACACAAACCTCGTCCAATCACTCGTGGTAAGTCTTCAGGCGACTTCCGAACCTTCACAGACTCAGTCACTCGGCGATCCACAATTCCTCTTGGATGCTCTAGACCATGACGCCTAACCGTCTGGAAGAAGCACAGTCTTCAAAGGTAACAAGCGTCGGATCCACGCAGGATCAATCTCTTCAGTGATGCTCAATCACTTTGGGTTTGTAGGTGTTTGGGTTTGGGTTTTTTTCCTCACTTGATGATTTTCGCTCAAAGTCCTCGGAGGATGGGATGCTCTCAAATGACAAGTGTCAGTTTCTCTCGGAGCAGCCAACCAGCTAGTGGTTGTAGGGGGCGGCTATTTATAGCCTAGGGAGCAGCCCAACATGATAAGACATAAATGCCCTTGTCTGATATGACCGTTAGGTGGATAAGATATTTTGTGACAGCTGGCGCGCAGCACAGCAACGGTCGAAATTTGACTCTCAAATTCCTCAGGGCTATCATGTTCCTCACTTCCTAGGCAATCCGCATTGGTGAATTCCTAACTCCTCAGTCAGAACAAATTCCTCAACGACTAGAAGAACTTCGTCTCTGTCACTGAAGAAATGACTGAACTGTATGAGATTTCCAAAGGCTTCACTCGAAGGGATTGGTAGGTGTAGGATTTTGAGTTGAGCATCACATGGAAATTTTTCCTTAGTATTTCCTCGACCCCCTTTAACAGTACGGTGTTTCCTATGACTCAAGAAAGAGAAAAACAAAACTATGAAAACGAAAGTCTTCAAGCTTCATATTCCTCGCATGAATATCAAGTCTTCACGGACACACCAATTTCTTCACTTTCAAAGTCTTCATGAAAGTCTTCAGGAATACCAAAATCTTCAGTCGAAGATATTCATTTTTAGGGGTCGACTTTCTCTGTAAATATCAAACTCCTCATAGACTTATAGACATGTGTACACTCATAAACACATTAGTCCCTTAACCTATAAGTCTCCAATACACCAAAATCACTAAGGGGCACTAGATGCACTTACAGGCACTGAGGCGACCACACCATAGCCAGGTGCGGCCCAACTCTGGCTGCACGGCCCTAGGGTGTGGGCCCCTCGGGCGTCCACCGACATTGCCCTTCCGCCTATATAATGCCCCCGAGGCAAAAACTCTAAATAATGAAGCCTCCGTCCATGAAAAATTCCGCAGCGCCGCCACCATCAACGACGAGATTCGGGGGATAGAGGTGTCCGTTTCGGCACCCTATCGGGATGGGGAATTGCCCCCGGAGCCATCTCCATCGACTCCACCGCCATCTTCATCGTCGTTGCTAACTCCCATGATGAGGAGGGAGTAGTTCTCCTCCGAGGTTGTGGGCTCTACCGGTCGCTATGTGGTTTATCTCTCTCTCCCAAGGTGTGATCTTTATGTGATCATGAGCTTTGTAATCTAGTTAATTTAGTAGATGTTACTCTCATCTATTATGCTACTCAAGTGCTTTTATTAATGTGATCTCCGGAGACACCTTGTCCCACGGTGTGAAGGTGACCGTGTGCACACCGTGTGTGGCTCTTAGGCTAAAGATTACAGAAATACTTATCATGAGTTATAATTTGAGTTGGATGTCTCTATGAAATTGTGGTGTTTGTTTGGAACCATCTAGCGCTCAAGGTGACAGTGTGGAGTTACCTAGATGGGGAATGCGAACTTTAAGGTGTGCTTTTATAGCCCTACATGGTGAATTGGTGTTCGTTATCCAATCGGAGAGTAGTTCAGAGTAGCATAGTGATGAGAAGATGTTTATGTGTTCAATTATGATATCATTGTTGAGAGTGTCCACTAGTAAAAGTATGATCCCTACGTTTTGTTTCTAAGCATTGAAACATCGTTTACAACCAGTTATGCTACATGTTTGCTTGCTGACATTTTTATTTCAGATTGCAATTACCACTTGTAATCATCCATATTACTTGTATTTCACTATCTCTTCACCGAACTAGTGCACCTATACACCTGACAAATGTATTGGGTGTGTTGGGGACACAAGAGACTTCTTGTATCTTAATTGCAGGGTTGCTTGAGAGGGATATCTTTGACCTCTTCCTCCCTGAGTTCGATAAACCTTGGGTGATTCACTTAAGGGAAACTTGCTACTATTCTACAAATCTCTACACTTGGAGGCCCAACACTGTCTATAAGAATAGAAGCGTGCCTAGACATCAAGCTTTTTTCTGGCGCCGTTGCCGGGAGGTAAGGTAAAAGGTACTCACATCCTCTGGCTACTAAGCTATCTTCTAGTACTGTTGCTGGTGTGTGAGTGGTCAAAGTTATTTCCTTTAGATTCTGCAATTATATCTTTTTGTTTCTTGTTTTTATTTTCACTAGTTAGGCTTAATGGAAAACAACAACAAAATTAGAGAGCTTTATAGTATGTTTCCTGAGTTAGGACATGAAGTGTTTGAAGAGAAAATTAAAAAACCTATGGAACTTTATTTGCAAGCTAATAGAAATGTAATTAGTATGAACTATTTGAACACCATTATTGCTAATGTTATGGAAAAGTCTAAACTTGGGGAAGCTGTTGTTTATGAAAATGGTCTTTTTAGTTCCCCAGCTTTAGAGGAGAAATTTTTCATGAAAATGGTCTTTTTACGAAAATGTTATTTTTACTTCCCCAGCTTTAGAGGAGAAATTGAACGATTTTAGATTCTAAACGATTTTTAAATTTGAACGATTTTCAAATTTGAACAATTTTCAAAATTTGAAACATTTTCATAATCTGAACATTTTCAACAATCTGAACATTTTTAAAATTCAAATATCTTTAGAATCTAAACAGAAAAAGCAGGAAAAAAGGACCAGCTCCGAGGTAGTCGCCAAACTCCTCCTCCTCTCCGGCAGAGATGTTCTCCCTCGCCTGCTGCCTTTGACTCTGCTCTCCATCTTCCTTTTATATTGATATTACTCCCCTTCTCACCCGATCCCTCCGGTACTTCTGATCTGTTCTTCTCCATCTTCCCTAACCCTAATTCTGCCACCCTCTCATCCCCCTTCCCCCCGATCTCCTTGTGAGTTGGATCTGCCATGCACGAAGATGCGCGTGACGGGTAGTGGTAGATCCCATCGGCAGCCAGAAAGATCTGGCGATCGGTGAGATTTTACGTGGGCGCTAGCATGAACGCCAGAGGAAAGTTGGAACCCTAGCGGCGGAGCCAGGGGGAGACACAAGAATTCCTATGGTCCACCCAACGCGTGCACTAATAGAGCATGCTCACGCGGGCACTCTTGGTGGCCCGGTCCATAAGCGGGAAGAGTTTTTCTTTCAATTTTTCTTAATTTCTTTTTCTTCTTTTTATTTTCTGCTTCTTTTTTCTTCTTTTTTAAATTTTGGTGTCCCTTTTTCTCGTTTCTGTTGCTTTTTTATTTTTCAATGTTTGCATTTTTTCAATTTTGTTTTTTTATTTGAATATTTTTTAATTTGAACTTTTCCAAAGCGGGACATTTTTTAATATGAACAAATTTAAACATTTCTCAAATTTGAACAGCTTTCCAATTGGAACAAATTTTAAGTTTTAACAAATTTCAAATTTGAACATTTTCTATTTTTAAACTTTTTCAAATTTGAACTTCTTTTAGATCTCGTATTTTCTTAATAATTTATGAATTACCAAAACAATAAAACAAAAAAATCAAATGACTGGAAAAAGAAATTAAATTTATAACTTTTTATTTGGCCGCGTTCGAGGCGGCCCATCAGGAGGCTCTGCGTTCGTGGTGGTTTAGGCCACGTTTGAGCAGCACATAGGGTTTGCCCCACCGATCACGAGCGACGAGGAGCCAGCCAGCGACCACGTCAGATCTGATTTTTAAATAAGATTGTTTCTAAATTACAAATAAATTTGATAATCTGAACGCTTTTCAAATTCGAAACATTTTGAAAAATCCGAATACTATTTTTCCTTTTCTTTTTTCCAGTGTTTTCAAAATCAGAACGGTTTTAAAATTTGAATGATTTAAAATTGAACAAGTTTAAAATTTGAACAAATTTCTATATTCATATTGTTAATAATCTGAAAATTTACGAAATCTGGATAATTTGAGCAACTCTAAAATTGAACGATTTTTAAATTTGAACCATTTTCAAATTTGAACGATTTTCATATTTGAACAATTTTCATAATTTGAAACATTTTCATAATCTGAACGTTTTCAACAATCTGAACATTTTTAAAATTCGAACGTCTTTAGAATCTAAACAGAAAAAGCAGGAAAAAAGGAAAAATAAAAGAAACATAGCGAAAACCAATCGAATAACCGCAGCAAAAAAGTGAAAGAACCGTGCAGAGAAACCTGAAAATACCAGCCCCGGATTTTCTGTTGATTTACCTATATGGGTTGGCCAAATAGCGCAAGGTTGCATGTCGCAGCTATATATCACAACGAGCGATGTATAAGGATCTCCGATACTACCGTAGCGAATCGAGCATATCATCACCATCGAGACGTTGACGCTCCAAAAAATACATTTTATTTCCATCATTGCCTTTTAATGTTGTTTCTACGTAGTATAGAAGATATCTTTTTTTATAGACAATACCATGATATATTATAGTAGGAAATAGTATATGGTACACATACATAAGCTGTCTCCAGCGATTATAGAATAAGCAAGCTCACATCAACAAACAAGATAACTCTTTTATACGTGATAAGCAACCTCAAACCAATAAACACTACATCTATTTCATTCAGTACAACGGCATAAGATTTTTTATTCTTAACAGGTTTTACGAATTTAGTGCTCATATGCAAGAGTAATTATTCCTGGGAGCCAAAACACAATGTCATGCAACCTCCAAAATGCATGAAATTTCTATCTTCTTGTCGTGACGTAATTTACTCCACCCAAGATTCTTCTTAACAATTGATACCACATATATTTAAAATAGTTCATGGTCACTACAGGAAACGGGCGATAGGCCGACGGCCCGACACTGTCGGCATAGGCCAAATAACCCTCGGCACAGGCTATAGCCGAGGGCGGCCGTGGGCGTATCGCCCTCGGGTATCTGTGTACAGATATTTGTCGTCGGCGTAGAGGATTCCCTCGATGTAGACTTGGCGGGCCCATCGCTAACAGATGACGGCCGTTAGACGTCGAACAGGCTACACCGACGGCTTTGCCCTCGGGCTAGATAATCGATTTTGTTTCCAACCTTTTTTCCAAAAAAAATCCAATTTTTTTCACACTTGTTAATTTCACAACAGACATTTTTAACTCTCAGCACATTTAATGTAAAATCAAATTGCACTTGTGGTCAAACTTCCCGCTCGACCACCCATCCTCACACTACTCCAACCCCAGCATGCATAACTTATCCGTTCCTTCCGGATGAGCTATCAAGAAAGAAATCATATCTTAGTGATAATAGTACCATATCAATCATATTAACTCTTGGACTATGGTGTCACACCTTTTTATTTTTGAATTCCATACAAATACTTAAATACACAACAATTAATAAGTAATAATAATAATAATTTTCAATTCAAATAAAATAAATTAATTAATATTTTTTCTTTTTTCTATTTAATATGGAATATTTAATATCTTTAAATCCTTAAATCTGAATTTGACAAACAATATGTCTAAACCTATCAAAAAATGAGGAGAATCCAAATATAACATCCATATCGTCTTGTGAACCTAAAAAAATGATATTTCCAAAAAAAATCATGAGCATTAGATCATGTATGTGTAGTTCAAATTGACCATAGTTCAGATCGAGCAATAGGTACATGTATTTTTTAAAAAATATATGTACACCATGTATATCGACTTGAATCGTTAGTATGTGACATAAGAAGATTATGTGGGCAGGTTTTTCATATTTTTCATATTTTTTGAATTTTTTATGCTCATTTCAAAAAAAATTGAAATGTGTAATATTTAAGTGTATATAGAGAGATCTTATTCTTCTGCAAATTTGATATATTATTTGTATTTATCTGAATTATGATGATTCAGTTATGATTTTTCTAAAATTAATATGATAAAATGGAAAATAGCTATGCCGACGGCGTAGCTTCAAAACCTATGCCGAGGGCTTTGCCCTCGGCGTAGACCCTCCGTTGTGACGCGGTCGTAACACTGTTAGCCTGGGCTGGCCTACACCGAGGCTGGCATATACCCCGAGGGCAGCTGTTGGCCCAGACATGGGTTCACCGAGGGCCGATCCTACGCCAAGGGCCGGGCGGGCGGGCGGGCTGGATTGCCAGCCCTCTACGCCGACGGCCCCAATGTTTTGCCGTCGGTGTAGAGGCTGGCCGTCGGCTCCAGACATCAGTCCTGTAGTGGGTGAAGATACACAAGTTGTTTTCAGCGATTATAAAATAAAGTACATATAAGAAAATGAGCAAATCTCCGAGGTCTTTAAACTCTTCTTTTCCATCACAGGCAGCCAAATTGTCACGACATAAATACCAAACTATAGGCTCGTAAATACCGACGATGGTTCTCCCCTATTTTTAAATCTGAGCCGCAATGCCAAGGCTACGTGCATGCGCGCAACCATTAAACTAATCACCCGACATCAGCGAGAGCAACAACACCAGTATTCCAGGGAAAAAGATACCGAACAGCCTGGTCGACATCGCTAGAGATCCGAAAGTACGAATCACCATTGTCGATGGTGTAGCATCCGGGATAAGTATTACGAGGACTAGTTGAATGCCCGTGCGTTGCAACGGCCTCTAAAATATTTTATTTCTGCACATGTAAGCATAATACATCTTAATATTTTGTCGCATATAGAAAGGTAGAGAAATATAGTATTCAAGAAACTATAGAATTATACATTTTGATGTGATTGGACAAAAAGTTATAGTTTGATTTCTATGCATAGTAATAGAAAACCCATCTACTCATCTTATTCTTAGTTAGGTGTGTTAAACTGTATAGTTATCAGATACGGTTAGTATCTAGGATTGTAGTTATCTTGTATAACAACCTGTACTTATCCTCCTGTAAACCCTAGCGGCAGCCCTAGAGGCGCCCTATATAATGATCCAATCTCTTATCTCTTTGTTTCACATGGTATCAGGCCATCGCATAACTGCTCGATGGGTTCTCCTTCCTCCGGCGCCATGACTTCCTCGACCCTGGCTTCTCTGCCCATGCCCTCTGGGCTCTCAGCGCCGACATCTTCCGCTGTTCCCCAACCCTCTGCTAGCCTCATTACCGCCAAGCTTACCTCCTCCAACTTCCTCCTCTGGAAAGCACAGATCCTGCCTCCCCTTCGAATCACTGGTGTCACTTGGCTATGTCGATGGCACCACCCCTACTCCTCCTCGCATCCTCCCAGCTGATGACAAGGGGGGCGCGCTCCTAACCCGGAGTATGCTGCCTGGTCCCGTCAGGATCAGATCATCCTGAGCTATCTTCTTGCCTCGCTCACCGATGATGTGCTTCAGCAGGTCCATCTCTTCGACACCTCCCACGCCATCTAGGCGCAACTCGAGGAGATGTATGTTACCCACTGCCGTGCTAGTGTGGTGCAGATCAAGATGGACATGATGAACTTCTGCAAGGGCAACCTCTCCATAGTGGACTACTTCGCCAAGATCCTCTCCAATGCAGATCAACTCGCCGCCGCGGGCCGTCCCATGTGCCAGGAGGACATCATCACCGCCTTCATCACCGGGCTCGACAGCGAGTACGGGCCCCTCATCACTGCCATCTCCTTCGAACGCCGCCGCGACAACAAATGCAACACCAACAACCGTGGCAAGGGAAACTACCGCGACAAGGGTCGCGGCAACTCTGGTGACCGTGGTGACTACAACAACAACAACAACCGCGACGGGTACCGTGGTGACTGTGGTGGTGGTGGCAATCGTCAGAACGGTAACCGTGGTGGTGACCGCGGTGACCATGGCGGTGGCGGGGATGCACGTCTGCACTGCCAACTCTGTCGGGGCCCTGGGCACTATGCCTGGGAGTGCGCTTAGCGCTAGAACCACGCCTTCCAACCTCAACAGTCCAAGATGGCGGGTCTCGCTGCCGCTTCACCACCATCCATCCTCGGTGACCCTAACTGGTCCACTGACACGGGGGCTACCGATCATATCATGTTGGATCTGGACCGTCTCACCGTGAGGGAAAAGTACCCTGGACGGGACCACATCCACACTGCCGATGGATCAGGTTTGCACATAGCTCATCGTTGTCATGCCCTTCTTCCTACACCCTCTGTCAATCTTAAACTTCGCAACATATTACATGTTCCCAATGCCGACAAGAACCTTCTTTCTGTTAGTCGTCTTGCCGTTGACAATCATGCTTATCTAAAATATTATCCTACTCATTTTCTTATGAAGGATTTGACAACCAAGAAGGTTCTTCTTCGCGGCAAATGTGCAAATGGGCTCTATCCCATTCGGCCTTCACGTTCTCATGTCTTGTATTCAGTTAGGCTCTCTGCTGAAGATTGACATGCTAGACTCGGCCACCCGTCCACACAAGTTGTTCAGCATGTTTTGGCGTCCAATAAATTAGCATCATCGAGTCGGACTTTGGCCCATGTGTGTAATGCTTGTCAACATGGCAAAGCACATCAGTTACCTTTTCCTAGATCTTTGAATGTTTCCTCGTTTTCGTTGGAACTTATTTTCTCAGATGTGTGGGGACCTGCCGAAACCTCCTCTGGTGGGTTACAGTACTATGTTTCATTTATTGATGATTATAGTAAATTTGTGTGGATTTATCTTCTCAAACAAAAGTGTGATGTGTTTGATGTCTTTCGTGATTTTCTTGCCCATGTTGAACGCCTCCTATCTCGTAAAATCCTGTGTGTTCAATCAGACTGGGGTGGGGAATACGAAAAACTTAGCAACACATTTTTTCGGCAACTTGGCATTGCTCACCACGTCTCTTGTCCACACACACACCAACAGAATGGCTCGGCCGAAAGGAGCACCGTCACATTGTTGACATGGGCCTCTCCTTATTATCGCATGCGTCTATGCCCCTCCGTTTTTGGGACGAGGCGTACTTGTCCGCATGCTACCTTATCAACCGACTACCTAGCCGCGTCATTTGCAATATGAGTCCCATGGAAAAACTGTTTTCCACCAAGCCTGACTACGTATCTCTTCGCACGTTCGGGAGTGCATGTTGGCCTAACTTGCGCCCGTATTGTTGGGGAACATTGCAGAAAATTAAAAATTTTCCTACGGTTTCACCAAGATCCATCTATGAGTTCATCTAGCAACGAGTCATGGGAGAGTGATTGCATCTACATACCACTTGTAGATCGCGTGCGGAAGCGTTCAAGTGAACGGGGTTGATGGAGTCGTACTCGTCGCGATTCAAATCACCGATGACCTAGTGCCGAATGGACAGCACCTCCGCGTTTAACACACGTACGGAGCGGATGACATCTCCTCCTTCTTGATCCAGCAAGGGGGAAGGAGAGGTTGATGATGATCCATCAGCACGACGGCGTGGTGGTGGATGCAGCAGAACTCCGGTAGGGCTTCGCTAAGAGACTACGGGAGGAGGAGGAGGTGTAGCAGGAAGGGGAGGCGCCAAGGGCTTCAGGGTGCGGCCACCCCTCCCTCCCCTCCCTTTATATAGGTGCAAGAGAGGAGGGAGGGCGCCGCCTTGCCCCTTCCTCCAAGGAAGGGGTGCGGCCAAGAGGGGGGGAGGAGTCCATCCTCCCCAAGGCACCTCGGAGGTGCCTTCCCCTCTTAGGACTCTCCCCTCCCCAAGTCTCCTTGGCGCATGGGCCTCTTGGGGCTGGTGCCCTTGGCCCATATAGGCCAAGGCGCATCCCCACAGCCCATGTGCCCCCCCGGGGCAGGTAGACCCCCCCGGTGGACCCCCGGACCCCTTTCGGCACTCCCGGTACAATATCGATAAAGTGCGAAACTTCTCCGGTGACCAAAATAAGACTTCCTATATATAAATCTTTACCTCCGGACCATTCCGGAACTCCTCATGACATCCGGGATCTCATCCGGGACTCCGAACAACATTCGGTTTGCTGCATACTCATATTCATACAACCCTAGCGTCACCGAACCTTAAGTGTGTAGACCCTACGGGTTCGGGAGACATGCAGACATGACCGAGACGTTCTCCGGTCAATAACCAACAGCGGGATCTGGATACCCATGTTGGCTCCCACATGTTCCACGATGATCTCACCGGATGAACCACGATGTCAAGGACTCAATCAATCCCGTGTACAATTCCCTTTATCTAATGGTATTGTACTTGCCCGAGATTCGATCATCGATATACCGATACCTTGTTCAATCTCGTTACCGGCAAGTCTCTTTACTCGTTCCATAACACATCATCCCGTGATCAACCCCTTGGTCACATTGTGCACATTATGATGATGTCCTACCGAGTGGGCCCAGAGATACCTCTCCGTTTACACGGAGTGACAAATCCCAGTCTCGATTCGTGCCAACCCAACAGACACTTTCAGAGATACCTGTAATGCACCTTTATAGCCACCCAGTTACGTTGTGACGTTTGGTACACCCAAAGCATTCCTACGGTATCCGGGAGTTGCACAATCTCATGGTCCAAGGAAAAGATACTTGACATTAGAAAAGCTTTAGCATACGAACTACGATCTTTGTGCTAGGCTTAGGATTGGGTCTTGTCCATCACATCATTCTGCTAATGATGTGATCCCGTTATCAACGACATCCAATGTCCATGGTTAGGAAACTGTAACCATCTATTGATCAACGAGCTAGTCAACAAAGGCTTACTAGGGACATGGTGTTGTCTATATATCCACACATGTATCTGAGTTTCCTATCAATACAATTATAGCATGGATAATAAACGATTATCATGAACAAGGAAATATAATAATAACAACCAATTTATTATTGCCTCTAGGGCATATTTCCAACACGTATAACACTCAGAAACTTGTGTTTAGATCACAATAGTGTGTGTTTGTCGGGTACATCATTCGTCACAAAGGATATAAATGTCTTCACGTACCTACCGCTCGTGTATATATATATCACGAGATCTTATCTTTGATGAACAATTTTTTCCTTTTACCAATGGCCAACCCTCTCCAATACCACCTCACATTGGTGAACATGCAATCCTTTTATTTCCACATGACCACATGAACTATGGCGCATCTGTTTCTCGAACTAATCTGGATGCAGGTACCGATTCAGTGCAGAAAATCCCATCTCCGGACTCCCTGACAGATCCTGTGTCCCAATCCGCCGCTGCATCAGCCTAGGATCACGCGCCGCCTGGAGACAACAACGTGGAGGCAGCTGACCACGTGACGATAGGTGATAGCGCGCTAGGTGACCGCGCTGGGCCCGGGTCTCCGCCACCCACCAATCCCGTATCCCCTGAGGGCGAGCGGACCGGGGCGTCTCTCGCGTCGGCTCCTGCATGTGCGCGTCCGACCCACATTGTGGCGGGGCCCACCCCTGCGCGGGCCGCTGTGTCTCCCGATTTGCCCCAGGCCGCTGTCCACCTGGCGCCCGCGGAGCGGGCCGTTGCTACTGGCGGCGCTGGATCCCAGATGGATTTGGCGGCCGCGTCGTCTTCCTCGCCCGACACGGGATCCCACGGGGATTCGCCGGCGCGCTTGTCTGCATGCGTCCCGCCCGGATCCTCTATGGCCACCGGATCTTCTGCTCCGCCTGTGCATACAATGACGATGCGCACACGTGATCACACTCACAAACCGCTGTAGCGCACTGATGGTACTGTCACGTACGATCCGTCCCGTCGTGCATTCTTGGCACTGCAGGAATCGTGAAGCGGTCTCATCTCCAGAGTGGCGTCTGGCAATGCAACTTGAGCTCGATGTTCTCCGACAGAATGGTACCTGGACTTTGGTACCTCCTCCTCCTTGTGTCAACGTCATTGATTGCAAATCAGTGTTCAAGATCAAACACAAACCGAATGGAACTGTTGATCGTTACAAGGCACGTCTGGTCGCAAAGGGGTTCAAACAACGCTATGGCTTGGACTATGACAATATGTTCAGTCCGGTCGTGAAACTTGTCACTGTGCGACTGGTTCTCTCCATTACAGTTTCTCGTGGATGGTGTTTGTGACAGTTGCATGTTCAAAATGCTTTCCTTCACGGCATTCTCCAAGAAGAAGTATACATGCGCCAACCTCCTGGTTTTGTGAACCCCTCGGTGCCTCATCATTTGTGCAAACTTCGCAAGGCTCTCTATGGGATCAAATAGGCTCCTCGATTGTGGTATTATCGGCTGAGTTCTAGGCTCCAACAACTTGGTTTTATAGCATCCAAAGCTGACAGGTCCCTCTTTGTCTACAACCGGTGTGGTGTTACTATTTTCATGCTTATGTATGTAGACGACATTATTGTCTCCAGCTCCTCTCCTGCTACTACTACCAAGTTACTTGCTGATCTCCAAGCCTCCTTTGCTCTCAAGGATCTCGGCTCTCTGCATTATTTTCTTGGAGTCCATGTGGAGTCATCTCCAGGGGGAATTGTTCTATCTCAGCAGAAGTATATCAGCGATATTCTTCGTCGTGCCAACATGGAGAATTGCAAAGTCTCTACCACGCCGATGTCCTCCAGTGAGAAAATTAGCAAGGATAGTGGAACACCACTTTCTCAGGATGATAGCACCAAATATCGCAGCTTGGTTGGAGCTCTCCAGTATCTGACACTCACGAGGCCAGACATTTCTTTTGCAGTTAACCGTGTTTGTCAGTTCCTTCATGCACCTACGACTGCACACTTTTCAGCTGCAAAGAGGATTTTGAGATACTTGATGTATACTCACAATATGGGCTTGTCTATTCGAAAGTCACCCTCCATGTTGTTAAGCTGTTTTCCAGATGCAGACTGGGCTGGATGCAGTGATGATCGCCGATCCGCAGGTGGCTTTGCAGTTTTTATTGGACCTAACCTTGTCTCGTGGAGTTCAAGAAAGCAAGCTACGGTGTCTAGGTCAAGCATGGAGTCTGAATATAAGGCACTTGCGAATGGATTAGCTGAGGTCATATGGATAAAGTCGGTCCTTGGTGAACTTGGGGTCTTCCTCTCTCGACCTCCTGTTTTGTAGTGTGACAATCTAGGAGCCACTTATTTATCTGCGAATCCGGTATTCCATGCCAAAACCAAGCACATAGAAGTGGACTTCCACTTTGTTCGTGAACGAGTTGCAGCCAAGGCACTTGATGTTCGATTCATATCTTCCAAGGAGCAAGTTGCAGATATATTCACAAAGCCTCTAGCTGAGGTGCCGTTTGTTTTAAATAGGCACAATATGAATCTTTGTGTAGGAAGTTCAGATTGAGGGGGAATGTTAAACTGTATAGTTATCAGATATGGCTAGTATCTAGGATTGTAGTTATCATTGTATAACAACCTGTACTTATCCTCCTGTAAACCCTAGCGGCAGCCCTAGAGGCGCCCTATGTAATGATCCTGAGACCACCGCATTAGGTCTGTCGATCCAATCTCTTCTCTCTTTGTTTCACAAGGTGTCCGTGGGTTGTATGAAATAAAACCATAAATTTACACACTATTGTATCGATTGAGAACTCAAGAGCAAAGCCCGTTTCCAACCTCGTCTCGGCAAACGTGGTTTCTTCCTCATCATGCTTCTCTCACCAACGACCACCATGAAGCCATTGCTTTTCTCTCTCCATGATCTTTGGTCCTTCTCCACCAGCAATGTGAAAAAAGGCAATATGCCAGCTTCATACTCCATGGTCTTTCTTTTGAGCTTCAAGGTAGTATGATAGTATAATCAGTGTACAGTACTGTCCAAGACCGAACCAAACTGGTTCATATAGCTGTAAAAATCTCTTGTGATCAACAACAAAACTAATGCTAATATTCAGGATTTCAAACTTGAAGCATTTGGAGATCAACCAACAAAAAGAAAAACTGAGCGGCGGTGTCAAAAGTAATTGTTGACCTTTGTCAAATTGACTGCATGCTTTTAAATCAAGATCATGCAACTAATACTTGCATCTCAATAAAACCATATCAGTTGCACATGCAGATGAGAGAAATGGGAAATACTCTATTCCGTTCAAGGGTTGTATGTCAATTATTAAAACGCAAGCACATTATAAGTCACAAACCTCCAACGCGCAGATAATTTCGGAAATGCCTAAACCTCAGATAATTTGGGAAAGGAGGGTGGCTACAGTCCCCTTGGCTGATATACATAGGTCTAGCTGTAACATCTTTGGGCAAAGCATCATTTGCAACTGGTAACCACAGAATATGTATTTAGCGCTCCTACAGAAGAAAAGAAAAGAAAAGGATTAAAAAGGGAATGCCGCCTTCATAGGTCACAAACCTCGGATTGTCAATATCTTCTTGTGAATGTACACATATTTGAAATACTTGAAGCGGCTAGGATAATGTTCTTAAAAATGGGTTGCTTCAGAGATAAGAAACTGATACTGCAGTCAGACCAAAAGGAAATTCAAGGGCACAAAATACTTCCAGCAGGCCTTTGCAAATTGGCAATTAATTAAGAAAAGGTGATGTATTGACTCAAGAGCCTGGACTCCACACACGACGCAGAAGTTTAATTCAAGGACGGGGAAGTAAGAATAAGACCACGTACGTACTAACAAAAGAGGGGATCAAGGAGGAGCTGTAAAATCCAAATGAAAATATCAATACATAATGAACAGCACCATTCCGTTGAAATACCACAAGTCGCTGCTAGTAAGATTACATATGCCGGCTCTCTTGGACAACAAAACCTAAGTCAGGATTCGACTACGCACGATTAATTTGTTGTGTTTGACGTTCCTCTTCCTCTCTTTTTTTTATGAAGAATCACAGAGTGTTTTATTCCAGGATGATAGAGTTACAATCTTCAGCGACTAATTTGCTAATGCATGGGGTGGATGGCCCAGCCAACATGATGTGCTATCACCGACACTATGAAATCAATCTTCCAAACTGCAGAATTGTAAAGTACAGCTCAGACCTACAGGGCAGGACCGGCTAGCTAAACGGCCACGCTGGATGATATGTTATCACGTTCCCCGCGGCCGCGCCATGAACTCCAAATCTGGCGAAACCACCTACCGTCGCACAAGGCGCCGTCGGTCGTGGAACACGCGGTCTGCAGGTCACATCGGTCCAGGCCTTGTTGGGTTCACGCGGTCCAGATGACATGCACGCCCGCCAAGCAATTGAGAAAGAGAGAGCCATGCACGCACGCGAAGCACGCTGCCCTGTGACAACGAGGATGATCATGCATGCATGTCAGAGAGCAGAGAGCAGAGACGTCTGTCACTTGTGTAGATGGTAGGTTCTGCTGGTTGGCGGTCACGCTATGCAGACCGCGTGTTCCACGACCGGGCCAAATTTCGTGTTCTGACCCTTTTTCAATACAAATTTAGGATCTGACCCCGGTTCCAAAAAATTTCGAGATCTGACCATTCCGCTACCGCTATGGGCTCTGACAGTATGGTTAGACATACTACCGCCAGGGTCCATGGCGGTAGGGTGCGACGGAGGGCGACGGAGGGCAACGGCCGCCGTTTGCTCGAGCTGACGTGGACAAGTAGCCTACCGCCAGGGACCATGGCGGTAGCATGTTAGACCTTACCGCCTGACCGCTTGGCGGTAAGGTGTGGTTGGGGTTTTGCCTCCCAAGTTTCTGTAACGAAATATCGAGGTGCCCTGGCGGTAGGTACGTTCGTCCTACCGTCAGGGTCCTTGGCGGTAGGGTCCTGTGTTCTATGGTTTATAAGTTTATTTTTTGCTTCTTTTCAGAAACAATATAGGCCCTAAAATATGAGCTCGCATTTTTTTAGTGATTGTTTATTTTGTAAAATATGAGCTCACAAAGAAAGCCAACAAACGGTTTCACATAGTTTGTTTTGTTACAAGTTTCACATCACAAATAGTAAAATATGAGCTCACATAATGATGATGGTTCCACATAGCAATTATCAAACAGTTTACAGATAATAGATTCATAAGTAGGGAATAGCAAATAGCAAACTTGTCCACATAGTTTGACAAACCCTACAAAAACAGAGATATATATTCAATCGACATGTTTATGGGGCAGACAAATCTCCCCCCACCCCCCTATATTAGGCATGGCCGTGGAGACAGATACGGCAGCGGATCCACCGGTTCAGGCGGAGGCGAAACGCTGGTCAGCATCCGACCGTTCAAGCAGTCCCACCTTGGCTTGCCCGCTGGAGTTTTCGCCTCAGCCCTTGGCCAGTTGATGATATCGAAGCCGATGCACTTGGGGGCGGCATCCTGGCTCTCTCCTCCTCATTTCTCTCGAAATAGATCCTCCGGCCCAAATTGCGCAGCTCGACACTACTAGGAAAAGGCATGCTAGTGATGCACCAGTTTTGCCTACTAATGGCGCACTACTGGTGCGCCACTAGCATCACGCCATTAGAATTAAATTCTAATGGCGCACCACTGGTGTGCCATTAGTATCTGGTGTTCTAATGGCGCACCAATCAGTGCGCCATTAGTATAGCCCATAGTGCGCCATTAGAATGCCTCCCAGGGGGTCGTATGTACCCATGTGCTTTGGCTTACTAATGACGCACCAGTGGGTGATGCGCCATTAGTGTGATTATCACAGTGCGCCATTAGTGTCTTGTGTGGTGCGCCATTAGTATTAATATTAGATTTTTTTTGTTTTTTTTCTGATTTTTTCACAGGTTACAAAATATATTATTTGACAGAATATAGACAACACCACACAGCAACAGCAGATTCATCGAATACAATAGAAGGTAAGTCTCCGAATACAATTCATCATATTAGTCTCCGAATACAAAAGACCGAATGAAGATAGCACAATACAAGTCTCGTAGACCGCGAGTAGCGAGTTTGTCTTCACATTACAAGTCGATATTGATCATCTAAACTACCATCACATAGAAGAGAGCTGCAGTCATCACGATGAAACTGGTCTTCACCCGGTTCCTCCAACGCTCCCTCCTCTCTCCCGCTAGATAGCGGGTATCTAGATTCCGCCTCCGCCCTAGTGGTGTACCCTTCGTAACTGTTACCGCTGAAACGGTGAACCTGTCTCCGACACTCCTCCCAGTCGTCGTAGATTCCGGGAACCTTACCCTTGTACACGACATACGAAGGCATCTCTATGCACAAGCCAAACAACAGACAATACATAAGCAATATATAAGTATGCAACAAAAGGATCGGAAGAGAAAAGCAAGACACTAATAACACGATTCATGGTCCTACTAATAAATAGCATCGATTACATCTAAGTTGAACGACTGTCCAAACCGAAGAGACATACAAGTTCATTAAAGTTTAATTACAACATGAGCTAATCGATATTTCAGAACTACAAATAGCATCACTACTTTCGACTCGACTCGTGGGACCGGAGCGTGGATGAAGCCGCCGTCTTTCGTGATGGTCATGAAGTCGCGGGCGTTGTCAGCCTGCATTTGAAGTGTTGTGTCTATCTCACTGTTGGGCGGTTGCTCTCTGAGGTAGAACTGCCCCGAGGTACGAAGGACATCTTGATGGATGATTTCTGCAAACTCCGACTGGATGCGAAAGAATTCTTGTCGGAGTTCCACGTCCTGGATTGCCGCCAAGCTTGCGGCCCAATCTTTGACATTATTTGGTAACAGAAGGTGATTATGGTCCCGTACGATCGCCCTCATGTGATGGAGGGCGTAGTAGGCATCCTTCTGACCGCCAGGCGGCTGCTTGACGCAGGGGAACGTCGTATTGTGGGTGAACACGTGTTTGCCGTACCTACGAACTGGCCTCTTAAAGGTGCCTCCAGATGTGGCATAGCCGGGGAGAGCATCATCAAGAACTTTCTTGATATTTGTATAGTCTATCTTGGAGTCACGGTCCGGGTCGAAATACGTGGTCGTGGAATATTTCGGGCTTAAGAGGATGAGTGTGCAATGTGTGTCACTGCACAAAACACGGAATGTTAGAAAAAAAAATAACGATCGAAAGCTAAGAAATCATATTTTACGGGGCGGTGAGGGGATGACTTGCTCGAGAAAGTAAGGGACGAGGAAGTTATCCTTATCTGGGTTTGCCAGAATGACGCCTTCGAGGTGTGAACTCGCGACTTGCCGGTCCCCAGCGCTGCCCAAGATCTTGGCACGCATGTAGAAGGGGTCGACTATCACGATGTCCGGGGTCTTGTCTCGAATGATCCGCATCTCCATACTCAGCGAAAACAGCCGAACGAAGGTGTAGTGCAGCGGATGAAGATTAAACATAGCAAAGATGCCATCAAACCGCAGGACGATCGTACCCCCAATGGCCATCCACAAAGCCCTTGCCCTCTGGCACCTTGGCCACGAAAACCGGGCATGCCACATCATTCTGGGAGAGACGCATCTTCTCCAAAGAAAGAACACTATCATGCGGACTCCGCATAGCACCGGTTGCAGCATTGAGCATATTTGTCGGTAGCATCGCCCTACCCGCCACATGCACCCTCCTCGAGATATCCTGAGGTGAAGGTGGCCCGTCCTGAGCACGGATCATACTCGGTGCCGGCTGGCTCGCACCGGCGCCCTTGGCAGTCTTTCGTTTCTGTCCCTTCTTCTTGATCTGCTGTAATGGGACCAATTTTTGCTCACAGACCGCCTTCTTGAGCGTGTTGGGGCTGATAATATTTCGCACCTCAGCTATCTGAGGCTCGGTGAAGGCAGGAGCCGGAGGCGTCTCCTGAGAACTGAACGCCAGACGACGCCTGTTGCAATTGGATTTCTCTGCCGTACCAGCTAGATCACGGTCGTCTTGGTTGGGTTCTTGAGAAGGAGGCCCACCGAACTTGTCACCGTACCCATGTTCGGCAAAGTACTTATCATCGTTGGTAAATGTACCATCGTCATTGTCGTCGTCGTCCGGATCCTGTGCCATATGCATGTCCAGATCATGTGCCATAGGGATGTCTGGCATGTCCGGTAGCGTTGCGGCGTTCTTGCCATGGCGCGGCGCTAGCACGACTGGCGGTCTTGTCTGTGGGGTGGTGTCCCCCGCCCCCAAACGAATCTGGCTCTTCGGCCAAAGCAAGGGCCAGCTTAGGCAGGCGCTGAGGGTCATCAGATCTTCTTCGTCGGCCCCGGCGGGTTGAATCGGAGGTAACAACTCATCGCAGCCTGGCAGCACCCGAACCAGTTGAACCCTATACACGGTGGGTGGCATCGGTTTACCGTGGAACACGGGGTTGCCCGGTTGAACGATTTTGCCCTTGGCGACATCGACCAACTCGTCATTCACGAAGTGCAGGAGAGTGCACGGAACGTCGGCGGCGCCCTGCGAAAATATGTAGGGCGTCAGGGATGCCCGGTCAAAGGCAAAAGGAGATGAAGTCCTCGACCGAGAGGCTTAATTAGTTACCGTGATGATGGCGTCGAGTTCGGCTAATGTCGAGGCACCGCCAACGGCGGGCGTGCAAATGACGGAGGGGCCACTTGCTGGCAAGGTGCCGGCCGGCGTAAACCCGGGTGTATTAAGCTCCAATGCCCGTGCCGGCGCCGGAGACACTAATACCGCCGCCGCCGATGACACCAATGGCGCCGCCGGAGACACCAATGGCGCCGCTTTGCGTGTTGTGCGAGTTGCTGGCTGTGAAGCTGGGAATCGGGGGCGGCCCCTGTTGGCCACCCGCAATCCACGTTATCAGCCCATGAATCAAGGTAGGCATAATGCCGGTGAGGGTCGTTCTTAGTTGTTGTTGCACTTGCTCTTGGATAATCTCCGGAATCCGCACCACTTGTGCCTTGAGTTCTTCAACCTCGCGCGACTGGCTTTCCGAGCTGGTCTTTTTCTCCTTTCGCCCACTAGCGGTATAGTATGAGGACCATTTTGTGAACAAGCCTTTGCCGGCCACACGACCAGCTGACGACGGCTTACTGAGCTTATCCTTGTTTTTCATTACGTTCAACGCCCTATTTAGAGTGATGTCCCAAGCAGGGGTGCTCTGAGACGACCCCGCGCTGCTGCTTTTAGTCTCCTTCGCCAGAACAAGCTCAAGCGCCCTGGTCTTCGGATCTGTGGTAAGCTCCTTTGTTATCGGGTCCTCCTTGTACCGGGCCCTGACAAAGTTCCTGGTCTGCATGTCACTGCTGTATTTCTCGAAGCGGGGCGGTAGGCCTTGCTCGGCATGCTCCGCGTCCTCCTTGTCCCATATAGGCTCCACCACTCTATAACCGCCGGGACCAAGTTTGTGTTCCCCTAAGTTCAACTCCCGCATTTCTTTCCCCCACTGACTTGATTCGGAGGTTTCACTACTCTCGCACTTGATCTTGAACTCCTTGTAGTCATCTTCGCTGATCGAAGGATTTTCTGCCTTGATCTTCTCATAACTATCACCTTTCTCAATCATTCTCTTCACCGCGTTTCTCCAAGTAGACAGGGCCGTGCTCATGCTCGTGAGGGCGGCACTGTTCACTTTATTCCATGAGAGGCGTGTGTTTTCAAATTCAGCGGGGAACTTGTATCGTTCGTGCAGCTTCGTAAAGTGGAGGTTGCGCAAATTCCCTCGGTCCTTATGCCTAAGTTTCTCGGTGTTGATCGAGATGGTGCTCCAGAGAATGCACACGAGATGAACCGAGTACCCCTTGACTATATGTTTGGGCTCCGTTGAATTCCCGTCGGAGTCCACTTGAGTAAGTTCCTCCTTGACGGTGCGGAGCTCATTCGGGCGCCGGTCCTTCCGTTGCTTCTTCGGTTGGCTGCCATCTGTGCGTGCGCCGCCATCATCAGTGGTGGCATCCTCGGCGGCACCATCATTGGTGTCATCCCCGATGCCACTAGGGGTTGTGTAGTCAGGATCGGTGTCTTCCGCGGCGTCCTCATAGCGGTGATAGGATCGGTGTCAAGATCCCATGTTTCGCTCTAAATAGGAAAAAAGTTTGGTAAAAAAGTTGGTTATTATCAAGGAACAAGATCATGGTCTCATCATTTAGGGTTTGTCGACACTGAGGCATCCTAAAAGCTAAGCTTTTATCATTTAGGTTTTGTCGACGCCGAGGCACCCTAAAAGCCTAAGCGTACATCATTTAGGTTCTCATCGACACCGAGGCACCCTATAGAAGCCAAGGTTTCATCATTTAGGGTTTGTCGACGCCGAGGCACCCTAAATGCTAAGTTAAGTTTTCATCATTTAGGGTTTATCGATGCCGAGGCACCCTAGGTTGGGCCTAATCACTTGGCACTAATCACTTGGCTCTATTGCCACCTATGTTGGGTTTATCATCTAGGGTTTATCGATGCTAAGGAGAATTCTAAGTTGGGCCTAATCACATGGCTCTATTGCCACCTATGATTTAATGCAGCAAGAATGGCGGGGCAGTTGATCCTACTTAACTAAGTACTAAGATACCCCGTCCCATGCATTAGTCGCAAGTACCCCATATGTCCTATTTTTAGCAAAGTCATGCTAAACTTCACGGAAAATTTCAGCATGACCTTTGCTGAAAGTAGGACATATGGAGTACCCGAATTTGCCGGAACGGAAGTTAATCGACATTCCGGCAAACTCAAGGGCCTCTCGGGGTACCTGCAAATTCATCACGACACAATGGTCGGAGATAAAACCCAGCAACTTTACAAGTCTTTCACAGATTTGTTTGCAAGTTCTGATATGTAATAAAGATGAGTCTCAAAGATGAGCCTCCAATGCTGATTTGTTTGCCTCAAGACAAGATGAACCTCCAATGCAACAAGTAATAAAATGTTCAACAATGTATCAGATTCGGCAACAGTTTAACATCTACTCTAGTAATTATACAACACCATGACCAACATTTCTCCTCTCCAGAAATTAGAAACAAAATAAAGGAACATTACACAGTAGCCATCAAATTAAAATAACACATACAGTACATACAGGTAGGTAATACTAAAGCATGTTCATATTAGCTAGTGACCATTATATTGCTTTAGGTTAGGGCCCTTACATTATTTTCTCTCTATCCCTTTCTTTAGCTGCACTGCATCACAAGGCAAATATGGTTCAAAATAAAATACTGCTGAATAAGCACCTAGCAGAATAGTAAAATAAGCTTAAAAATGCATACAGCTTGACATACAAACACAGACAGTTATGCAAGTGCTATAGGTATGCATATATATATGTGAACTTGATCCTGAACTAGAGGTACACATGTTTGCATACTCATCTCTGCAATTAGTCGTGCTTATTTGCATTGTGCTATATATGAATCCACACTGACTTGAGCCTGAATCAATCAATCAATGTTGCTCACATATACTCCCACACTCCCATAATAGTACTAATATAAGAGCATTTATATTATTGGAATGAAGGGATAATTTTTTTTCTTTCAAGAAAACACAAACCCTAACAACACATTACGAGCACCTTCAAGAGATTGAACCAACCCGACATCCACAAACACCTCCTACTCAACACACAGACACAGACCAAGGAAGAAACATAACCATTCTTCTTTTTTCTTTCATTGTTGTTAATAATAAAAGAAACTACAAGAGCAAGGAAGGAACAAGTCTTCTTTTGTACTGCAACACAAGAAACTCTCTTTCTTTCTTTCTTCCCTTCGTGTTAATTTAATTTTACTGCACCATCTACTAACCTCCTCCAACTTTACTACCACTACATCCCTCTCAAGGACATCTATGTACTGCTTATAAAGCATCACATGCTGATGCTATGTTTCATTTGCCCCATCTCCCATCTCTGCTCTTATTTTAAGTAAATGCCCAGATGCCTTACATTTATCTCTGCGGGACTTTTTCTTTTCTAATGATATCATCTATACATGTTACTTAGTTACTAAACCTATGTAACTTAGGATCAAATTGATAAATTGCTAGAAGTATCCGCATATTTTCGTGGAGATCATATGGGGGAGGATCGGACAATGTGGCAACAGACAGCAAGGTGTGTTCTTTCAAAGAATCTTTGCATCAAGTCAATGAACATCATATTTGAAGTGCAGTTTAACTTAGTCACTTAAAACTATCTGATCCACAACTAACAACCAAAGTCATGTTCAGTTATAGTGCTTAAATATGATTTTCATGTGTGTGAAAACAATACAGTATTATACTTCTACTGAATGCATGAGTATGATGTATCACACATCTACATGTCTAGGCTTTTTCAGTTTTTTTCCGGATGGAAACTAGAAGCATCACTGTCCTTGACTAGAATCACCATGGCCAGATTAAAGACTGCAAGCTGGCATGTTCTTCCTTTTGATTTCTCAATCTTACCTAGCGGAGGATGAATAGAGGAGAAGAGAGGCAGAGGGAGGAGGGTTACCTGGCGGCGGTGGGGCGTTGAAGACCTAGCGGCGAGGTTCCTCCTCTCGGTGGCGGCGGGGCTCCTCCCCTCGGTGGGGGCGATGGCCTCTTCCCCTCGGTGGAGGTGGCGGGGCTCCTCCTCTCCTTGTGGAGGCGGGGCGTTGATCCGGCGACGGCCCTGGAACCCTAGCGCTGGCCCTGCTCGCCCGAGCGGGAGCGGCGGTCATCAGAGCGGGGGAGGCGGTGGCGGGGGTGGAGTACCGCGGGGGTCGGGGCAGCAGCGTCGGGGCTGCGCAAGACCACAACATCGGACGGACGGGGCGGAGCAAGGGGACGGCGGCGTACGGTTGTTGAGTGGGGGATCTGGCGAGGAAGGGAGGAAGGCCACAGTGCGAGGAGAATAGGTGGAGTGGGGGGAGGATTCTAATGGCGCACCTCCCCCTAGTGTGCCATAAGTACGACGATTCTAATGGTGCACATCCCCCTGGTGCGCCATTAGAATTTTGTTTTAATTAGCCTGACTGGTCAGGTTATATTCCACCTAACACTATCTTCGTCAGAACACGCCCACTAGCCCGACTGGTCAGCATGCAGCACACACACTAGGAGGTCCTGGGTTCGATTCCCACGCTCCCCAATTTTTGTTTTTATGCATTTAAAATGATGTTTGATATTTATTTGTGCTTAAATATGTTCAAACTTGTTCAAATCATAACAGTAATATTTTTTTAATAAAAACAGTAATATATTTTTTAAAAATATCATCAAATTTGTTATTTGAAAATATTTATGAATATGAAAAAATATTATTTGAAAATATCATCAAATTTGTTATTTGAAAATATTTATGAATATGAAAAAATATTATTTGAAAATATCATCAAATTTGTTATTTGAAAATATAATCAAATTTGTTTTTTTTACAATTTTAGTTGCATTCATTTGTGACGGTGGAGCGGGCCGGGGAGGGTGCGAGGGGTCGGCGGCGGCGGTGGAGTGGGGGAGGGTGCGGGCCGGGGGTCGGCGGCGGCGGCCGGTGGAGTGGGGGAGGGTGCAG
>NC_041381.1:712102717-712111854 GCF_002162155.2 Triticum dicoccoides
AGGTGGTGCGGTGGGTCGGCGACGGCGGTGGAGTGGGGGAGGGTGCGGGGGGTCAGCGGCGGCGGCCGGTGGAGCGGGGGAGATGGTGCGGGGGGTGCTCGGCGGTGAGGGGGGCCGGATCGGCGAGGTGGGATAGCGATCGAGATGGAGGGGGATCGAGATCGAGTGTCGATGAAATTTAAAAACATTCATGAGTTCAAAAAGTGCCCATGAAATACAATCGAGAAATGAAGGCTACAATTTAAATACAATCGATCTTAGCTAGCTATCTATTCACAATCTTCTTGCCCTTATTTTTCGTAAATGGAGTTCTTCTCTTGAACGGACGTCCTTTAGGTAGGGTGGTCCTGCTTCTTCTTGTGGTGTATGCTGATACTTCATCGTCGTCCTCATGTTCCATCTTCAGGTCGCCGTACTTGTCGAAGTCTTGCTCATTGGCGACTCCATCCATTCTGATGATCTTCCTTTTGCCTCTTCCCACGACAACACGAGTGGGCTTTGGCGGGTCGGTAATGAAGAAGCATTGGTCCACTTGGGAAGCCAGTACCCATGGCTCATTTTTTGTGGTGACGTTTGCGCCCGCGGTCTTGGATTTGGCTTCGGGTATAACCATGGTGGTGAAATACCTGTTTTCTTTTATGACGCTCTTGGCCCATATGACATGGAACATCGGGACCTTCTCTCCAGAGTAGCTCAGCTCCCACATCTCCTTGATCCTTCCGTAGTATCTGTCCTTGTCGTTACTGGTGTAGTATTCCATCGTTACCCCGGAGTTCTAATAACCATCGCTCTTCATGTCCTTGCCCTTGGTGTAGAATGTGTAGCCGTTGATATCGTACGCCTCATAGGTCATCAGGTTGTGCTCGGCGCCCTGTGACAAGGCGAACATGAGTTGTTCTTCCGCGGAAGAATCCTCATGTAAAGGGTACGACAGAAGCTTCTGCTTGAACCAACACGTGAAACATGAGTTGTGCTCTTTGATTATATCTCTGTCCGTCCTCTGTTGGCCTCGGTCATTGTACGTCTTCTCAATAAAGGTTTTGTGCTCTACCACCCAAGGATCGACCACGTCTATGTGTTGTAGCGTGACTAGGTTTGCTCTTTCAAAGTCGGCGAGTCGACCCTCGAAGTCGACATGCATTTCGCGGCGACCCTCACGGTGACCCCATCCAGCGAGCCTGCCGAGGTGCCTGTTGACGGGCAGACCAACGGGGTCCTCGATGCCTAGATAATTCGTGCAGTAGGAGATGCACTCTTCGATCATAAAGCCCCTGGCTATGCTTCCCTCTGGACATGACATGTTGCGAACGTATCCTTTGATGACACATTCATCCTTTCGAACGGCATCATGCTGTGCAGGAACGTTGGCCCGAGTTGGATGATATCCTCCATGATATGGACCAGCAGATGCACCATAACGTCGAACAATTCGGGCGGGAAGTACATCTCAAGCTCGCATAGTATCACCACGATCTCTTCCTGTAGCCTTCTGAGTTGCCTCACGCCAACCGACTTCCGAGAGATGACGTCAAAAAAGTTGCATAGGCCAAATAGCATTTCACGGACGTGCGCGTCCATGATCCCACGGATTGCAACTGGAAGTATCTGCGTCATCAGCACGTGACAGTCGTGAGACTTCATCCCACTGAACTTCTCCTTCGCTGGGTCTAGGTATCTGCTTATCTTCCCCGCGTAACCGTAAGGAAGTTTTACTCCTATGAGGCAGGTGAAAAACTGATCGATCTCCTCCTGACTGAGAGTGAAGCACGCGGGAGGGTAGTCATTTCCGCTCTTCTTGGCCTTTTTGCCTTTGCGATGACTTTCCGTGTCCTGCTTCGCCTCATCATCATCATCATTAGCGTGAAGCTCCTCCCTGATGCCCATTGATTTCAAGTCTACCCTTGCTTTTGGCCCATCTTTGGTCCTCTCTGGCATGTTGAGTAGGGTACCAAGCAGACTCTCGCACACATTCTTCGTGATATGCATGACATCAAGGCTGTGAGGCACACGGTGGATCTTCCAGTACGGCAAGTCCCAGAAAACAGACCTCGTTTTTCATACCTTCAGCAGCGGCTCTGGTGCCTTTCGCTTCTTTCCCGGCTCTGGCGCCTTTTGCTTCTCTCCCAGCAGTGGGCAATCTTTCCAATTTTTCAACAGCTCGTCTATTTCCTCGCCGCGCCTCGTACGCGGGCGTCTTCGGGGTTCGGTTTCACCATCGAACAGATCCTTGTGTTTCCTCCACGGGTCATCGTCACGAAGCCACCTTCGATGTCCCATGAACACGGTTTTCGAAGACCCGGGATCTCTATCTAGTTGGCGATACGTTGTGTCCCATGCACCTAACGCATCCAGAAAATCCATGGACCACCTGCCCCGCGACATATCCGTAACCAAGATAGTCGTGCACCGTCGTGAGCGGTGCGGCTCTCATAGGGAAATATTCTTTCTCTGCGGCGTCCCACGTATTGGCTGGCGTTTTCCACAGCGTGTCTAGCTCCTCTTTCAGCAGCCCTAGATACAGATTGATGTTGTTCCCTGGTTGTTGCAGCCCTTCAATTAGCATACTCATGTGAATGTACTTCCTTTTCATGCACAACCAGGGGGAAGGTTGTACATCCACACAAACACAGGCCAGGTGCTATGTGTGCTTCTCTGGCTGCCAAATGGATTGACTCCATCGGTGCTCGCGCCCAGCATGATGTTCCTTGGATCCGTCCCAAATTCTGGGTGTTCGAAGTTCAACGCTTGCCACTAGCTCCCGTCCCTAGGGTGACTCAGCATCTTGTCTTTTTTATTTATCTCCAGATCATTTGCGTCATCTTCTCGCTTCTTCTCCTCCCTATCCACATGCCAACGCAGGAGCTTTGCTACCTTAGGGTCCGCGAAATACCGCTGCAGACGAGGACTGATCGGAAAGTACCACACCACTTTTCGAGGAGCTTTCTTCCTCTTCTTGTATCGAGTGACGCCGCACACCGGACATATGGTAGACTCCGCGTGCTCGTCCCGATAAATGATGCAATTGTTCATGCACACATGGTATTTCACGTGCGGTAAATCTAGAGGACACACGATTTTCTTCGCCTCCTCAAAACTGGTCGGGCACTTGTTCCCCTTGGGAAGACGTTCACGCCAGAATGACATGTTCTCGTCGAAGCATGCGTCAGTCATTTTATGTTTTACCTTCATCTCTAGAGCCATGAGCGTTACTTTCAGGAGGGTATCCTCGGGCGTGCACCTTCATACAATGGAGTAACCGCGTCTATCTCTAGTTGACCCAGCTTGGCTTTCTCTCGGGTGGCAGCTCTTGCGTTATCCGTCTGCTTCAGAAGCAGCTCTTGAACATGAGGGTCCTGCACCCAGCACATCGATGGTCCATCGTCGCCTGCTCTGCTGACATCTTCATCTTATTGATCATGCCCTTCGTCTGCTCCGGCATCTTCCTCATCATCATGTCCTGCATCTTCTACATGATGACTATGTACAGCATCACCGTCGTGATCATGTCCTGGAGATTCTTCATCTTCTCGCCCGCCCGAGCCGTGGTGGTTGTCTTGCTGCCCTTCCTCACTTCTTGCCCGGCCCCCATGGACGACTTCATAGACATCTTCATACCTTGCCACCGATAGCCATCCATGAAACCATGCAAGAGCAGTTGGTCCCGCACCTGCCCGGAATCCGGGTCCGCAATAAGGCTCTTTAGCTTGCATCTTCGACACGGACATCTTATCTCCGTCTCGTTCTTTTCAAGCATCTCGGCCTTCGCGGAGCTCAAAAACCTATTCACGATGCCTTTGGTCATCGTGCGGACCATGGTCGCCTGCGGGGTAGAGCAAAACGATATTTTAGAACCAAGAAAAAATTTGGCATAACTTTCCCTAAAAATAGGACCAAAAAGAATGCATAGTGCCAAAATTCTCGCCGAAACGGAAATGAATCAACATTCCAGCAAAATATTGGCAACTATCGCATTTCAAATACCGGTACCTGCAAACACAAACAAATATGCAACACCACAAACATATGCAACACCACGAACCTACATAGATCTAGCTAGGCCACAAAAAGTGCATGTGCATGTTGTTGGAGAGGGAGAACAACATAAAGATATCTTCCCCCCTACTTACCTATCAAAAAAAGGTAATTTAACCACTTAATTTGGATGAATCTATGGTGCAAATGAGGTGAAGAGGAGGAGGCAGCCGAGACAAGCTTGTAGGAGGAGGTGGAGAGAATGAAGTAGGGAAAGTGAGTGGGTAGGTGGGCTGTCCAAAATATCTTGTTGGTCCCAGGTTACTAATGGTGCCCCACCTACAAATGCGCCATTAGTAACCCTGGTTACTAATGACGCACCTGCTGCTGGTGCGCCATTAGAAGTTTTGCAAAAAAATAAAAAATAAAGTATATATTCTAATGGCGCACCATGGCACAGTGCGCCATTACTAGTTTAAACTAGTAATGGCGCACTAGGCTAGGGTGCGCCATTAGTAGTTTTGCAAAAAAAAGAATAAAAAAACAACAGTAGTGGCGCACTATGTGGCCGATGCGCCATTACTAGTTAGCACTAGTAATGGTGCACCTTGCCATGATGCGCCATTAGTATGTTTGGAAAAATAAGAAAAAAATTACTAGTGGCGCACCGTGTGCCTGGTGCGCCATTAGTGTCTTCCACACTAATGGCGCACCTGCACATGATGTGCCACTGCTATATAGTAGTGGCGCACCACATGACAGGTGCGCCATTAGTGGCCATTCCATCTATAACCCTTTTCCTAGTAGTATCCCGGTTGGAGCGCTGCTTGGTAGCTTCAATGTCCCATTCCCGGCGTTCTCAGGAGATAGTTGGATCTCCCTCCATCTCTGCAATCACTCTCTGCCACTCCTTCGCACGCTCTGCCCAACACTTTTGATCATCATAGATCCGTTCCGCCCTCTCGTGCCACCGCACTGCCCTCGTCTCCTGTAGGAACTCGTCTGAAAAAGCGGTCACCGGCAGCAAAAGCTCGGGGCAGGCCTCGTACACGTACGGAAGTGGCAAGCCGGACAGGTCGTGTTGGAGATGAAGGGGCGATGGTTGCACAACTGTTGCAGACCTAAACATATGGATGAAATAAATAAAATATATATATCAAGATGTGTCAAATGCAAAATCGTATCATATCATATTTACTCCAACCAAATCCAGTACTTGCATCATATTCACATGCTTACTAAAAAACTAAGAACTAAGAACTAAGAACTACAACTACAATCATACATCCTAAATACAATCCAATACATATCAAAGAATTGCATAAGCATATCAAAAGAATTGCATAAGCATATCAAAAGATATCGATGCATAACAAAGGTTCATCACATCCAAAAAAACCTATGAGTTCAATCTTTGAATAATCATATATCTAGATTATTATGAACATGAACTAAATAAAATACATATATCAAAAACAAAAACCATGAACTAGGGTTCATCTTGAGGGATTAACCATGTTTACTTCAACAAAATCCACTACTTGCATCATATAAGATCCACATGCATCCTATATCAAAACAAATATTTCCAATATTCATCATATATAAAAAAATTAACACAAAAAATTATGAACTAGGTTCATCTTGAGGGTTCAACATTTGTTCTCCAACTATATCCGCTACTTGCATCATAGCATATCAACATGCATCATCATATCACAATATATTCCTCCAACATGCATCATATAAAAAAAATCCTCCAAAAATAATATGAACTAGGGTTCATCTTCACATAATCATACCAACTAGTGACTAGAGTTCGTATCTAACACATTATAACATCGATAATCAACCTAAATCAATCCTAGGGTTCAAAATATTTAAATCTAGTTCAAGAAGGGGGGTGATTTGAATCAAATAATGCGACGAATCGGAAGCTATTTGACCTAAACTAATTGGAGGGATTGAAGGAGCTTACTTTTCTTTCTTCGGGGCCATCTCAATCCGCAAAAATGATGAAGAAACGACGAAGATCTGAGGGGGGGAGTGGAGGAGAAGAGAGAGGGGCGAGAGGAGGAAGAACTCCTCTGTTCTTGGGCGGGTGGTTGGGGGAGAAGGGGAGGGGTGGGGCAGCCGACGGCTTATAAATGCCCACACCCTACCGCCAGGTATCCCGGTGGTAGGATCAGACAGACTACTGCCATGACCGGCGGCGGTAGGGTGGGACGGAGGCCGTTAACTTTGCTGACGTGGATAAGTTTCCTACCGCCGCTGTGTCTGGCGGTAGCCTAGGTAATCCTACCGTCGGGCGTCCTGGCGGTAGCAAAAGGGTCAAATGTCGATTTTTTTTCAAAGTGGGGTCAAATCCCAATTTTGTTTGACAAAAGGGTCAAAACACGAAAATCGGCCCCACGACCGGGGGAGCTCATATCATTGGCGTGAGCTCATATCATTGGCGTGTCAGTATGATCCTCTTGTCGGATACTACGGCTTTACCGCGTACGTACTCCTACCGTTGAGAGCTGGCTGGTTGCGGCCCCTCTGGAACGAACAGGTCGACAGGTCCCTCTCCCTTGGTAGTAGGCCCGAATTATAGGCACGTGCCGTTGTTGGTCTAGTCCCGGCCACACCGTCAATGTATCAGTTAGCATGATCGCGTCGCGTCGGAATAAGTTTTTCCGGGCTCCGTTCGCGGCTAGATGAGGCTTTTGCCTTCGTCTAGGAGCCAGCGGGGTGGGGATCCCCGGATCTCGTTGAGGTCGCGGGCTATAGTGACTGGAGGTTCATCAACACTGGCCGTTTGGGTCCTCAGATGGGCGTTGGATGTAGGGAGACTGTTGAGTAACGTGATTGTATTTGGAAACATAGGTTAGACTAGGAAATATTCTTCCTTTCCTTGTACTCCAAGTAGATCATGTACTCCTATATATGTGCCCACGAGGCTCAGGCAATACATTGAACTATTCCACCAACCCTCTCTCTCCCTTCAACATGGTATCTATTGCAAGTCGATCCTAAACCCTAGCCACCGCTGCTTCCGCACCTGCGCGCCGCCCCCGGGGCTGTCAGCCTCCATGACCGCCGCTGGGGGCCGCGCCGCCCGTACCTAGGGTTCGTCCACCGGTCGTGTTGACCGGCTGCCCTAGAGAGTCTTTTTCCCGAGCCCTTGCTCCAGATTTTTTTGCTCTCTCGCCGGTCGTTTTGATCGGCGTTTTTCTTTTTGGTTTTCTGATCTATGCTTGATCGGTTTGCGTCGCCCGCCGCCGCCGTCGACACCGAGCGCCTCTACTTTGACCCCGACGCGACCAGCCGGCCTCTCCTCCGACCCGGCAGCCACGCGTGCCGAGGCGGCCCGTCAGGGCCAGCCGTCGTCCGCGCGTCGGTCCGCCCGTCACCGCCCTGCTCCGACCGGGACACCTGCATCGCCCCGACCCAGCGGCCACGCGCCATGTGATGGCCAATCATAATCGTCGCTCGCGTGCCGCCCCCCATCGATCCAGATCACCCGCCTCCGCCGCGTCTTCACAGCGGCCTCACGGTCTACCTCGCCAGCCTCGTCCTCGGTTGCGTCGGGACGGCTGCGTCAGGCTTGTCGGCTGCCTCAACTCGGGCGCCGCTGCTCCGTTGGTCGCTCGGGCCTCACTGCCCGGGCGCCCGTGTTGCTTTGGCAGCCCGGGTGCCGGTGCAGACAAGTTCGTCCGCACGACGTCTCACGCCGGCCGTCGTCGCCGACTTCATCTCGGACTCGCCGCCACCACACCTCCATCGAGCGGCGTCCCGACATCGCGTGCGATCGGCTTGATCACCCGCTCGCCGCGGCGATCCGCCTCATCTACGCCGCGCAACCGACCTGGCCTGTCGGTTACGCACGCCTCCGCAGGTCCCTGAAGATCGTCCCCGAGTTCAGCGCGCCTCTCCACCGATCGAGCATTGGGCTGCCACCGTGTCGCCCCGTCAGGCCGCAACGCCGCCGCCCCATGGTTCTCCTCGCGGCTGCATCGACCCGTGCATCGCCGCTGCGTCGCCCCTTCGGGCTGTAGTGTCGCGATACGCGGTCCCCGCCGCTGCCCCGAGGCCATCCCCGCGGCTGCACCGACTTGCGAACCGCCGTTGCGTCGCCCCTTCGGGCCGCAACATTGCGGACCGCGGTCCCCGCTGCCGCCCCGAGGTCTTCCCACCGTCGCCCCGACCCTCCTGCCGCCGCTACGTCACCCCTTCGAGTCGTAGCGCCGCGGCCCGCGATCCACTCTGTCGTCACCGCGCGTCGACCTCCTATGGTATGCGCCACACCGTCTCCATTGGCGCGGAAACGCCACCGTCCGCGCCGGTCTTCGTCACGCTGTCAGGGTTCTTCGCCTACTTCGAGCACCGCCGCCGCACTCCTAACCTAGCTGTCGCCGCTGCCGTCAGGCCGCCGCCGCCGTCAGGCCTCCGCCGCCGCTACCTTCGTAGCCGCCGCGCCGCCCGTCCACCCCCTTCGGTCTTCGTCCAAGCACCAGCCCATCGCCAGCGTCACCGTCATCTAACCCGACCACTTCGTCTACTTCGACCACCGTTGGTGACATCGGCCCCGTGCCGATGTGCACCGCAATCATCGCCGAGTTCTTCTCTGCTGGCCCTCCGACTTCTCCGACATGACATACAGCTCGTGCAGGTCCCTCGTCTACGCATGCCCGGTGCTGGCAATACCGATGCGTGCCTTCATCCACGACGTGTCCCCGGGCCTGGCAAGCCTGGTCGGCGCTTCGTCAACTTCGTCTTCGTCCGTCTACGCATGCCCGGTGCTGGCAACACCGGTGCTTGCAACACCGGTGCGTGCCTTCGTCCATGATGTGTCCTCGGGCTTGGCAAACCCGCCGCGACGCGTCGTCAACACCATCATCCTTCCGGCGCACCACTACCTCGTCACCACTGCGCCCATGACTAACTCGGCGCCCTCTTGCGCCCGCGGCTCCACGGCGACTTCCTCGACACCGGGCCTGGCAAGCCTGGTCGATGCACCCCGACTCGACATCGACCACGGCATTCTCCGAACGGCTACCTCGACCATGGCTCCACCACCCACGCTCTTGGCTACATCGACAAACGACACAAAGGGCTACCGCCTGCTTGAGCAACCTCATTGGTTTCCACTCCAGCCACGACTCCGCGATGCGTCGACCGTT
>NC_041381.1:712112320-712152098 GCF_002162155.2 Triticum dicoccoides
GTCGGCTTGGCTTTGGATTCTTCTCCAGTCTCACCGTCTGCGTCGCTACCGTTGTGACTGCAGGGGGATGTTGAGTAACGTGATTGTATTAGGAAACATAGGTTAGACTAGGAAATATTCTGGATTGCCTTGTACTCCAAGTAGATCATCTACTCCTATATATATGCCCACGAGGCTCAACCAATACATTGAACTATTCCACCAACCCTTTCTCTCCCTTCAACAGAGACGAAGACCCTTCTTCTTCCTTGTCGGTATGATTTGCTGCGGCTGTTCTTCTCCTTCCTCTGCGCTGATGCTGGAGGGAGATTCTGCTTTGCCCGGGTGGATGGCCCGGCCGCGGTGCTGGACCGGTCGGATGACTCGAATTCTCTTCCATCAGGAAGGGACATTTTTCGCGGTACTCAAAGCCAAAGCTGGCGACGGCTGTTGCAGGTGTGTTGGATTGATGCCCATGCCCTCTCAGCGCTGGTGTCAAGAAAGGAGAAAGTAACGTGGCGGCAATTGTACCGTGGTCGAAGATGATGACCTGCTTGCGCCTGGTTGCGGATCCTTCTGCTTGAGGGGTCTTCTCTCAAGATTCAGGGATGATGTCAAAAGGCTCCACAGCTCTTCTTGTGTTATGTTTGGCTTAGGGTACTCTAATTGTTCATCGTCCTTTGTGTTTACGTTTCAGTGTGCTTGTAAGGATCAACTACTTTGTACTGTTTCGTGATTTAATGAAAAAATTCTCAAAAAAAAAAACAAATACACCGTGGCCAGATCTATTTGCCGACTATAGACTACTTTTGGTTTCTTCTCGTAAGGACTACTTTTGCGAAACCCAATACTACAACACATACGTTAACAAATACGCACACGTAAGGAATAATAATATGCTAAAACAGCGCTAGTAGTATGGTCTTTGCATGCTTGGTGCTGCTGCATGTGGGCTGTGGAGGTTTTTGAGCCTACTGTCTGCATGCATCTCGATAATAATAATCCAATTCAATCCAATCCAATCCAATCCTATCCTATCCTATGGTCTTTGCATGCTTGATACAGTGCCTACCAATCCAATCCGACTGGTCAAACTTTGCGTGCGCCGTAGTGGTTGGCTATGCTGGCATGAATAATAATAATGGTCCTTTACTTCCTTTTTCTCTCTGTGCACGGTGCAGTTTAGGATAGTGGTATCATAAGCGGTATCATGCATGTCAAATAGACTTTTTGGATCATGTGGCAGATAATTAAATGAGGAAAGAAAGGATGTGGTATCATATTATGATACCGTATCATATTAAATATAGTACTACTTTGTGTCATGCATGTCAATTAATGAGGCAAACTAAGTTACTAGGTTACGATACTATGCATTACGGAAATAGTATCATACACGAGTATCATATGCATGATACTAGTATATGATACTCCCCATTACGACCTGTCTTACTACTGTAGCGTCCTGTGGGTCACGAGGAGCAGACCGCGTGTTCCACGAAAAAAAAAACGATACGGGCCCTCGTGGAACACGGTGCCCTGTCTACCTCCGTACCAAAAGATAATTTTTTTACTGTTTTTTTACAAAGGTTTATTTTAAATATATATAAAATGTTGGTGTAAAATTAGTATTATGAGAGGGTGTGTTTCAATAGTAAACCAACGATACTGATTTTCCACTATAGGAATTAAGTTTTAGTTGCTTTATTTATTCGGTCCAACTTGTATAGTTTAACGTAGATAGATAAGAAAGGAATAAATTGTGAAAACCATCAAGACTCTGGCTCTAATACCATGTTAAGCTTCATTCTCTAGGCAATTATTGCAATAATAGACCGATCTGACGGAAAGAGCTAAGCAACCGAGTTAATTATACAATTAGTTAGTTTAACAGTAACACTTAACTAGCAGCAGGTGTTACATTGCAGCCAGCGAGAGCGAGAGCCTTCCCCCTTCCCCGCCATGCGCTACTCCGGCGCTGGCGTCCACCGCGCCTCTGCGTCCCCGGGCCGTGCCACTCCGGCCATCCCAGCCACCCAGGCTCCCGGCCGTGCCACTAAGGCCGTCCCGGCCACCCAGATCTGTTCCCCCGCCCCCCGCTGCTTCCTCGCGTGACCAGGTCTGCCAGCCCCAGATCCGTCTCCTCCCAGGTCAGGCCGGCGGGGGAGAGGCCGGTGGTCTCTGGGCTGGGGCTTTCGGAGGGCTTGGCTGAGTCGGACCCGCAGCCGGCGGTGGACTCCGCGCCTCGCCTGGAGGCTCCTGCTGCGGGCTGGGAGCGGCCTCCTCCCACCAAGAAGGAGCTCTGGCGCCTCCGTCATGGACAGGGCGGCCAGGGCGGAGATGTTGCGGCTGGGCGGCACGTGCCTTCGCCGCCGCCGGCGGAGATGATCCCGGAGATGCGAGACAAGTGCTTCAGGTGCCTCGAGAAGGGCCACTTCCGGTGGGACTGCACCAACCAGGAGGTCTATATCAGGTGCGGTTGGCCGGGTCATGGCTCCCGCGATTGCAAGAGGCCGCGGAGCCCCTCTTCGGCTGATGAGCTCCGACGCGAGGCGATCGCCAAGGTGGCACGCCACTCGTCTCCCCGGGTCAGTCCAGACCGCACGGCGCCTCATGCGGCCTTCCCACCCCCACCGCCTCCGCCGCTGCACCCCCCCTCGCTTCGTGCTGCCGCCGAGGCGGCCTGGCCGCGTCTTGCACCCCCGCGGCTCCAGGTCGCGCTGGATGCGGGGGAAGGTGCGTATGAGCTTTGTGTGGTGCGGCGCTCGCAGTCCATGGAGGACTTGGAGCGCCGGCTACGCTTCGCCATGGTCGCCTACGTGGGTGGTTCCCGGAGACGCCTCTCGCCGCAGCGGGTGCTGGAGATCTTGGCGGGGTGGCTCGACATCTTGGCGGATCATGTCTCGGTGCACTCTTACCGGTCGGAGGATTTTCTGGTCGTTTTTGCGTCGGCTGAGCTTCGGAACAGGGTGGCGTCGTACCCGGCGGTGTAGTGGGAGGGCGATAGGCTGTTCTTCAGGCCATGGAACCGGCAGTCGCAGGCAGTCTTATCGACCATGGGCTTCAAGGTCTAGATTGTCATGGAGGGGATACCACCACACGCATGGGATCGGAAGACGGCAGAGGAGTTGTTGGGGACGGCGTGCAAGGTGGACTCGGTTGTGCCGGAGTCAAGTTCAAGAGCTGATCTTTCTGCGTTCAGGCTCACTGCATGGACTGCAAACCCGGAGGAGATACCTTCGCTGCGCTGGCTGGCCATCTCGGAGCCAAGCTCGGAGATCGTACCACCATTGTTGCAGTACAAGATCCTCATCCATATCGACGCAGTGGCGAACTTCCGTGAAGCAGGGGAGCCGTGGTTCGTGGGAAGTTCATCCGACTGTGGGCGAGTTTGGCAGTTCGGTGTCAGAGATGTGCGCGGCGGTGAGCAGGGCTAGGCTTTCGGCGGTGGCGGTGGCGGCCATGGCGCGGCAGGGAGGGCAAACGAGGGGCTGGATTGGCGCCTACCTCCCATGCCCCTGCCCCGAACGTTCTGCATGTGGGGCCACCAGAACGCCTTTTGGATAGGGTTGCCGTCAGGGTGTCTGCTTTTGACCGCCTTTTGGGTCAGCAGGCACATGGAGAGGGGAGCGGGACGGTTCTAGAGCCAAATTCGAACCTGACTGGCGCGGACAAGTGGCTGGGACGGACGGGCGCACTTTGACAGCGGGACCCCGGACGGAGGAGACGGAGCAGCATCCAATGGAAATGGTCATTGTGCCATTGGGGCAGGGACGGCGCCTGAGCTTGTCATCGGATCGGGCGGTCGAAGTGGTGGTTGGCGCGCACAGCCCGAGTGATTCCCGCAGTGCCCCACGGGCGAATGATGAAATGGACATGGTGGTTCTCGCGGATCTAGGGAGACTGTACCCCCTGGTGCGGGAAAGGCTGAACCTGCCAGCTGGCGTGACTGCAGGCTCCGTGCCGGGGGATGGGATACCAGACGGGTCCCAGGAGGTGGGGCTGGCTGAGGATCCCAATGCAGTTGGGGCGGTGTGCAACATGGCGGGCCCCGTGCTCGGATCGAATGCAGAGATGGCTCCTGGTGGGTTGGGTGAAGGAAATCGCGTGGTATTGACTACTGGTGGGGCCGGTTATCGAATCAGAGATGGCTACTGGAGGGTTGGGTGAAAAAAAGTTAGTTTAACAGTAACTGTGATGCCAAGACAAATCATTGGTATCCCTCGGTCAAAATTACCGAAATATTTACTCCGGTTGTACACGGGTCCGCTTTGTACAGGCGCATGAGCTACCACGGAGCCACAGGGCCGGCCTACTGGGGAGCCCGAGTCAGCGAGGCTGCTTGAGAACCAAGCTGCATGTCCTCGTGTTTGGAGAGGCGAACGACGAGTTCGCTAGAGACTTCGTCAGAGAAGGGGCGGTGGTCAAAGGGATGTGAGAGAGGTGATTTTTTTTATTGGGCTGTAAGGTGGGTCCTTATCCACATCAGCTGGGTATTAATTCGTGGCCAACACGTTGAAAAATCCACCGAATAGTCATCACATTTTATCATGCAATCAGAAAGCCGTGGTGTTCACAACATTTTGGACAAGTGGGATAGTTATTTCATGCTAACAACTCATTGAGACCGGACTATGTACTTGCAGAGTAAAGACTCTATAGCTACGACAAATAATTTGGATCGGCGGGAGTAGAACAAATACACGTGTAAATGTTTGGTAACTGCAGAGGAAATGATAATATATGTAAAGAAAAGAACAATTTATGTAGATTTCATAGGATTGGTACAATGAGTGGAAAAAATGAAATAAACTAAAGAGAAGCAAATTTGAAAAATCTATAAACAAAAAGTAAAACTTAAATGCAATAATACAGAGAGTTCTTGGTGAGATTTATTACAAATCAAATGACGACTCCTTCCTTTCCAGTTTATAAGTCTTGCACGTGTATCTTGGCTGCTAATTTACCAAGTTAATTACACGTGCAAGACTAATAAACACGTACAGACCGAAGGAGATAGTATATCCGAAGTGGAAGTATATAAGAACATTGAAGGGTATACTTCGATAATTGATCGAATCCCATTGGTTGGAGTGATCTTGTAGTCGCTGAACCCGGCTTCGGAGAAAATCAAGCTCCACTCGTTTTCCTCTCGCTCCATTCCATCGGAGCCCATCATGTAGATATCTAACAAAACCTGCGCCTCTTTGGAATCGTTGGGCTGAGTCACCGGATATCCCACCACCATGTCGATAATTATCACCTTTCCTCCGGCTTCTTTCGCTGGGATCGCTTCCTTGCACCGGCGCATTATCTTGATGCAATCTTCGTGTTTCCAGTCATGCAAAATCCACTGGAACCAAACATACATATTATATCCCATTAGCATAGTAGACCAGCAGAAAAAAGAAGAACATATCCAAAAATAAAAATAAAAATAAAAATTTACCTTGAGTAGAACAGCATCCGCAGGTGGGACATACTCGAACATATTTCCGGCGACGAAGGTCAAAATGTCGCTGGCGGGAGCCGCGGCGCGACGTGTGGGAGGTCCAGAACGCTGCACTTGAGGTGCGGGAACGCTCTCGCCACGGCCGACGCGGTGGCGCCATGGTTGCCGCCGATGTCCACCAGCGAGCTTTTCACTTCCCCGAACGCTCCGCCGTGCTCCTTCAACAGGACCTTCATGGCGATGCGGCTGTCCGCGGCCATGCCGTCGTTGAACAAGCCGCCATCGACCTTGGTGGTGTCCCAGAACGTGCAGCCGTTGGCCAGCTGGACGAGCGAGTGCGACTGTGCCGACTCTCCCTCTTGGCCTTGGGTAAACCACTCGGGCATTTTGAGGAGAGAGGTCCAGCATGTTGGAGCTGACTCTCTCAGCCCCTCTTCTCCCTCACGGCTGCCTCACACAACCAACTCAAGAAAATGGAGACACAGGTGTTTGGCGTCGGACTCTCACAGCCCAACCTTTTCTCTTTGCCTCTATTTCTCTTAACCGAAAGCAAACATGATTACAAGTTAAATAGGAAACGCACACACACAGCCCAGCCACCATACTCGGCAACTAACGCCACTAACCCATGCACCCACTAACTGCATGCACGCCAATGCTTGGCCCTTGCGCAACGTCCTCACAACGGCCTCATAACCCGGCCAACAGAACGTGCATGCATCAACTACTAGTCCTGATCTACTTGGCTACTTAGTTTAAGAACCGGCTCCAGGACTGGTTCACACAGGTTGTCCTCCACCTCGTGTACTGTCGTTGTTGCATGGCTTCACGCCTTGCACTCCGGCCGCGTCGCACGACCAGCTCGGGCATCTCGCCTCGTGTACGCTCCGGAAAGGTTCACCTGCCTACAATGCCCTAGACAATCTGAACTACATGCATGAACGAAATAAACATGCAGATACATGATCAAGATTAAAAAGCTAACACAGCATAACGTGTTGACGATGGTGCCCACCATTGGGGACAGGTTGTGCGGTGATCTCTCGATAAGGAGCCGGGAGACCCGCGTGAGCTTGTAATACGCAGCGCCATCACCGGCGTGGTCGTTGCTGCCTTTGCCTTGGACAATGGAGAATACCCCGGTGGTGGTGAGCACCCGCATGACCCGCCGGAGGTTGGAGCGCTTCGTGGGGTGGATCCCGGTGTCGGAGGCCAGCTCGGACAAGGTGGCGGTGCCGCCGCGGCGGTGGATGGCGTCGGGGATGCGCAGGTCCGTGGCGGCCTTGAGCGCCAGTGACTTGACGAAGGCGAGGCCGTGGTGGTAGAGCTCCAGCTGAGCTTGAAGTAACTCGTCGCTGCTCATGGCGAGGTCTTGGTCTCGTTCAATGTGCTGCGCGGCCGGCATGGTGTATGTGTATGATCGATCGAGTGTGGTATGCTAGCTGCTACCTGCTTCTTGCTTCTTCCTTACGTAGAGAAAACGTAGTACCTTCTTATAGATATAGATGCATGCGCATGGTTTTCTAGTAGCTAGCTTCCTTTTGCGGGTTTTTTTTTGTTCAGGGAAGCTTCCTTTTGCGGCTTGGTTTGAGGTTACTACTTCTAGTTGTAGCCTCCTCCTATCCTCGCTGTGTGGACGTAGTTTCCCATTCACCTTAGTAAACAATTTGGACCTCTCATTGAGAAGATTATATTTCCACAACAGTTTCTTTTTGTTATTTCATTTTTATGGTAATTCGTTAAAACCCACCCCTTGATGCATGTTCAAGACAATAACATTTCTCAAGGGGCAAAACAAGAGATGACCTACAAAAAAAAGATCCTCGTTTGGACCCATGGTTCTGAAGTCCGTGCACTTCGACCCTACCTAATTGTTCACTCAAGCACCACATCACCTTGTGGCCGGCGGGTTAGGAGTAGTAACTACCGTGTGTCCCCAGGGCGCTAGGTGTCCAGGTTTAGTACAATATTGATGCCATCTTTCCAAGTGACGGTATCTTGACAAGTGTTGCTCAGCACTGGTTTGGCTTGGCAGTGGCCAGGCAGCCCGCCCGGGATCGATCCCCGTTGGGGACGATTGCTGGTGTCTCACCAGGGATTGGCACCCGAATAGCATCCCTACACTTTCGTGCCACGCAAAGCAACGAACGAACAAAAACGAAAATACTAGAAACTTGAGACTCTAGAAGAATAGAAGAAGCAACGAACGAACAAAAACGAAAATACTAGAAACTTGACACTCTAGAAGAATAGAAGAAGCAACGAACGAACAAAAACGAAAATACTAGAAACTTGAGACTCTAGAAGAATAGAATAAGCAACGGAAGTAACCAGATCTGGATAAGTGGCGTATGAAGAAACCTTGGAATAGAAGAAGAAGATATTGGAGGCTGAGCTTGGAAGACAAGAAGGAAAAAAAAGATGGTTAGAAGAGTAGAAGAAGCAAGATGGTAGAAGGGTATAAGAAGCAAACATGAGTGCCAAGTTAAAAAAGTCAGAGGATAGAAGAGTAGAAGAAGCAACAGAAGTGACTGGATCCGGACAAGTGGCAAGAAACCTTAGAATTAGAAGAAAGAAGATATTGAAGGGCTATATGAGCTTGGAAGACACCAAGGAAAAATATGGTAGATGAGTAGAAGAAGCAATCATTAGTGCCAAGTAAAGTCTGAGGATAGTTGTTGGAATAGCTCTAGTCTCTTAGAGAAAGTTAAGAATAGTTGTAATAACATGGTAAGGAGTAGTATTTTGTTAGAGGTAGTTTAGAAAGAGGTGGAATTTAAGATCTGTTCAATAGTGTCTTGCTAGTGTGGTGGATGAAATAACTAAGTCTGTAATCCTGTTTATCTCTGGTTTCATTCCAGTAATGGAATTGGGAGCTATGCTCCTTAATTCAAAATAAGAAGTGACGGTATCTTTTCACAGTTGAACTTTTATAATGCCTCCCATTCAATTTGTGTCGTCTCATAAAAGCCATCTTGGAGCATCCAAGATACTTCAAATGAGAAGCCGTTCCTATTACCGAGGTGTGCCAAATTTGCGGATCAACTTAGACTAGTCATAAAAGTAGTAACGTAGGTAGTAACATAAAACTCAATGCAATGCCAACAAGATATCTTGAGTACATGGCATGTCAACGAATGAGGAAGAGAATCTTGTGATAACTAGCTATGTTACCATATAACATCACAAACTCCAAAACAAGATTAGTATACAACCTAATAAATGGAACTTTGCATGATACTAGCCATTAGTTACTACCCACTATCAAGGTGGTAACATAGACTAGAAACATATGCATGACACTAGTCTATGTCACTCCCCACAATAACTAGTCTTAATGATATGGGCCTTCGTCTATTGGTCTGGGCTTGGTCAATGGTTGCCGAACTGAGCTACACCAATGATAATAGCTTGGGTTTGCAGAATATGGAAAGTTACCTATTTGACAAAAGAAATTATGTGTTTGGCTATTTTGCAGAAAATGATGTATTCTCCAGAAAATGATGTATTTTGTAGAAAATGGAAAGTTAACCCTGTAATTTTTTTTGTTTACAGATGTACAAAAAAAGTATGTACAAATCTAAAAGAAAAGAAAACATAAAAAGTCAAATAAAGTTACATGTCCAATCGGAAAAATTTACATAAGCATTCCGTTTAATCCTAAATATTATCCATCTAAGATCCTCTTTGAAGAAAGCCCTTGCTGTGAAAAGACTTGGTCTCTTATATTCTTAAATATGTCAACATTTCTGGTTTGCCCAATAACCCATGCACCAAGCCTAATGATTTCTATGAAAAAAGGTTCATGAGCTTGCAGAATGTCTTTTAGTTTACATTCCCGTTTCCACATATAAATTCCCGATCCCAAAAATTACATTTTTGTTTCATCCTTTACATTTTTGTTTCATCCTTTCTACGCTGTTATCACCCCTACACAATAGAAATACTTATGATATACATACATAATGCATAATTGATCATCTATTAGACACATAGGAACTTCTCAGGCACTGGCACTTGATGGCCTTTTGTCAAATACATAAAATTCAAATCATCACGTCGCATCAATCCATGTCGCCTCTCCTCCTTGCCTCCATGGCCAGCCAGGAGAACCTTCACCGCACCACCAGTAAGCTCGACGGTAGCTAGCAACCTCAAGGTTATTCAAGGAGGTGTTGCCCCTTTCTTCCACAACTTTCTTTGGCCAGAAGAGCATCAGCGCAAAGAAGAGACCTAGGACGCCGGGGATTTGACCTAACGTGGTGTTCTCCAGGTAGTACAAGTTAATGACAAGTACTCGTTCCGTTTCAAAATATAAGATGTTTTAGCTTTGTGAAGTGAGTGTATCTAGACTCTTTTGATGTTTAGGTTCACTCTGAACTATACACTAAAGATATCTAGATACATTTGCTTCACAAAGCTAAAACGTCTTATATTTTGAAACGGAGGGAGTAGGTGTTAAAGGGGACGACCAGAATTGAGAGTGTAGGAAAGGAGCATGTCATTTCGTGTAGGATGCGGTTGTGTCCAGACCTGCTTCAAGAATTGAAGTGTTTGTGGGGAGGCGTGACGAAAGGGGTCCAACGTTACGTTATTTGATTAACATGGGTGGAGTTAAAGAAAGAATGATTAGTTTAAGGCTGAAGTAGTTTCTCCTAGTTGGTTTATGAGGCGTATGAATTGAGCCGACGGTTCAGATCAAATGACAAAGATTAGTCCCATAGATCCAACAAGACATAATCATTAGAAGAAAATGTAATAAAACTAATAGTATCGGGATAGGCCTAGTCCCATCAATTGCCAAAGCAACGCACAAAATCCCCACGCAACTATCTCCTGCGAGCACACCGCCGCCTCCACATCCACCAGCCACTACGCCGCCGCCTCCACATCCAGTCATCCACCAGCCACCACGCCCCCACCTCCATCTATCCCAGGGCGACCACCCATTCCACTGCCGAGCACTCTGCCGCCAGCTTGACAGCGTTCGTTACCTCGGCAACATCGGACGCCTCATCTTTGGAAGGTTGTGTCACTCTGTTGAAACCCTTGCTATAAACCTAGCCGCCTTTGATGGCAGCCCAGACTATGCCCTGTTCGATTTATGGTTTCACTTACAGGTACGTGAGTGGTACTACTAATTCTAATTTCCTAGCAGACATGAGCACCTAATTAGATGAGCCCTTATGCAGCAAGAGACCCAGGAAAGCATTCGTGATGGAGATTGGTCGTGCAACATGATGCTCTGGTTCTGCTTTGAATTTCCTGCATATTTACCTTACTGACAAGCATCACTGAAATGGAAATTAGAATCATCAAATTATGTTAGTTATGAAGCAGGTTGATGTTTGAACAATTTGCCAATGTCGGTGACACAACTAGTACACATGAAAAGCCCAACAACCATTGGTGTATGTAGATGATATGACCTTCAACCTTTTTAGTCTTTGTTCCATTTACTGAAGTGTTGTATCACTTAATTCTGCGAATCATTTATCAACCAAACCCAGGTATCCATTCTAATTATTTGTGTCAGTACCAAAGTAATTGCATGAAAATAATTATTTGTTTTCCATGGAAAATAATTTTTCAGCTGTATTGTTTTGCCAATTGTATTTCTAGTATCCTATGCATATTATTTACTGTTTCTTTTTCTTTATATACCATGCAGTTTGTGATTTCAGAAAACAATCAATCAAGTCTGTGATACTCATCTATATTCTGGTGAGTTAAAGATCCATATGAAGTTTGTTGGGCATCATCTGATCTTATTCTATGCCTTGTCTAGAGTTGATTAGCTCTAGTGTTTATATTAGTATTCTTAATGCTCAAGTTTGTGTGTTCGATTTGTTGGAAAACAGATGAATGCAACAACTGATCAGGTTCAAGAAAGATGAAGCAAGAAATGTTGTTTCCCAGGCTCTAAATCTAAAGCTTCCTTTTGATGAGAAAGATTTGATGGAGGAGAACCTAGAGGTGGAGCTGATCAGGAGGCAGCTGGGTCTTGAGCATGTCAGGTCCTCATGATAAGTCAATTTTGACGTTAAATGTGAACCTATTTCTAAGACGTGCCAATCACAATTTTTTCTCAAGGACCAAATTAGTTGCTGAAATCTGCTGTTTTCCCAAATCATCTAGTCTTCTTGGAGCTCTTTGTGTTATCATCGGTACTAGTACTTCTCAAGCAGAGCGATAATACTGATATAAAAAGGTACTTCTGCTTTTCATTGGCATAATACATGAAGAATAATAAGAGGGAAAAAGTGCAAGTAACAGTTGCATGATCATGCAAGTCTTTGTGAGCACCTCCATTTGTACTAGGAATGTCATAATTTTCTGAAGAGTATTGACTTCGGAAAGCAGGAGCTAAAAACCTATTTTAGCCTGTTTATGCTATCAACATTCTTGCTGATGTCCATGTTCTGCTCGAGGATATCAAAGAGAAGAAACAAAGAATCAAGTGAATTTTGAACCCCGTTGAAGAATTGATTGGAGGGAGCTAGCTCTTTAGCTCAGTATGGGCTATAGTGTTCACCATTTATTATTGCAAATGAACCAAGTGGTTCACCTGTATGTAAGCTTCCGCGCACCTTTGGAAGGAGCGGCAGTCCCTCATGGAGTGCGTAGACCTCTTGACCCCATCCCTGTCGGTGAAGCTTGTTGGAAATATGAGCAAATTACTATGAGTTTTAATCCAAATATACAGATGATAAATCATGACAGCACTAGCAGAGATTAAACTAATCATGCGAACTAGCATAGTAGATGAACAAATGACATCTAGGGCACATACTAGAAACATGAATTCTACCACGATCTCGAATAGGAAGGATAGAATCACATACGATGCAGCGGGTGCAGCACTGCCGGCGTTGACGTTGTCGCCCATGTCGTCGAGGATGAGGTTGCCGAGGTCGGGGAAGAAGTCATCGTTTGCGAAGTCGTCGCTGCCAGCAGTCGCGCAAGTGCGCTCCCTAAAAACCTGATCGCCCCTCTCCCATACAGGATCACGAGAGGCGGGGTTCCGGAGGCCTACTATCCCTTCTCCCTATGCACGCCGAAAGGAGGGATGGAGAAGACTAGCTTGGCGGCGCAATGATCTGGAACGGTGGTGAGAAACCATACGAAGCGGCGGCTACTAGAGTAGATGTCTGCCTGACTATATAGTGCGGGCCGGGTAGGTCGTGGGAGTAAACCCCACGTCCGAGTCGTCACGATCCAAAAGAATCAGAAACGGTTCAGTAATTAACTCGTCTGTTGATTATTAATTAATGACTCATTAATTTTTCCCGAGCAGCAAAAATATAGACAACGTACATAGCTCTGTCCTTGGCTCGGCTCAACCCCGCAACCCGCGGCACGGTGCGGCATGGGTTCCAATCTTGATGTGGACTCCTGTCGCCTCTGATAACGGCAGCGCACTAGAGACATGGAGTGGATGAGATGTCGATGAGGCGGGTGTCGACGAAATCTTCGGCGCGAGGGGAACAGATCCTCCGCGGTCCACCCGACGATGGGGGTGATGCTGGTGCAGGGGCTGGCGTGACCAGCGTATCCATACCCGACGTGATCGGAGTACGAAGTTGAACGGACCCGATGATGTTGATGTGGAAGCGGAGGCTCCTGAAAGTCAGATCGATACCCTCGTGGAGGGTGCTGAACACGGTGCATTGCGCCAGGGTGTGTGGCATGAACTCGAGGGAGCCGAAGAAGATCTGCTCCGCAAGAGTCGACGAACCGCCATTCGTCAAGATGAGGATCAGAGACTCCATGGGTCAAGTAGACGAAATTCCCACAGACGGTGCCAATTGACGAGGGAGTACCTCGGCAATGCCCACAGTTGTGGACTTAGGATTTTGATGAATCATGTCTACCGGTGGAATCGACGATCTAAACATGAGGTGTGAAACACAAGACACAGATTTACCCAGCTTCAGGCCTTTGTAAAGGAAACCCTACGTGCTGCTTGTTGGATCTTTATATTGATGGAGTGTACAAAGTCATCGAGATCGGAGACTAGGGTTAGCCCTTGCGCATGGCCAAGGCTAGATCAATCATGAGGGTGGTAGTGAGGTTTGTGTGCGTTATTGTTGTGCCGACCTCGTACCCCTCTCCCAGCCTTTATAGACTAGGCTGGGTCTCGAGTTCGTATCAGGATTGGTTTACATCATGGTAAGGGGCCCCTATCTACTTACAATAGCACTTCCTTACGGATCACGTCATGTCCGTGGACTTCCTGGGCTCCAAGCGTGCCGATGACCTGGACCTCGATTCCTTCCGGGCCGCGGGCCTCCTGATATCTGATACCAGATATCCTTCTGGTGGGCACCCGCAGGGTCATGCCCACAACAATCATCCAAATTATCATGCCTATCTTAATGGCTATAAAGAAAGAGCTTTTGGGAGACAACCCATTATATTTTTTCTTTCAGTTTATTTTTGTTTCTTTGAGTCTTGGAAGTTATTACCTCTATAATAACCTCTCCTTATCCTTTTTGTTTCGTTTTTGTGCCAAGAATAGCCTCTAATGGGAGGAAAGTGAGATTTGGGGAAGTTGTTGTCCCGAAACTAATTTTGTACTGTCACCAAAAAAATTAATTCTCTTAGCCAGTACGTCAGATTGATCTGAAATGTTTTATGCCCATGCCCCAGGTTGTTACCCAACTTTCATTAGTTTTGCACTTCTCGATTTCAGCAACAGAAGATTTTTGAAAAATCGGTATTTACTTGCAGTTTTGTTTTGACAGATTTTGCTGTTATTTGCACTTGCCTCTTAAAACTTTTTTTTGGTTCTTCTTGATCACTAGAGCTTTTAAAAGAAGTTGCTACAATAGCTAATGTTTTAATGGATGTTTTACTTCAGTTGAACTGAACCAAAGGATTACTATCTTGCATACATTAATGTTGCTAATGAAGATTGTGTGAAGTTTTGTATGAAGGAAGTTTTCAAGTGTAGGGAGAGAATGATGTGATGAGATGAAGTATGGACAAAATCTCGAGCTTGGGCATGCCCCATGTCACCCCAAGAAATATCCAAGAGGTACAAGCGTCAAAGCTTGGGGATGACCAAGGCATCCCCTTCTTCGTCAACCAAATTTCAGGTCTTCTTTCAAGACGCTATATTTTTATTGCTTCATATACTATGTGTTGTTCTTGGAGCGTTAGTTGTTTTAGTTTTTGTTTAGTTTCGTTTTGGTTGCTGTAATAAATTCTTGGATCCTAGCATTCTTGTGTGGGAGAGAGACACGCTCCGTTTTCATTGCCTAGAACAATCTAGTTTTCACTCTTATTGTTCTACGAGTGTTCTCTTCTGCTAGTACTGCGTTTAGCTTTAGTTTTCCTTTCGTTTTTGTTCAGAACTTGCCAGTTCTTTTTAGTTAGGTGTGGTGAGCTCTCTGATCTTTGTTTATTATTAGCTATGAGAGTTGTTTCAAATAAGTTTATTGATGTTGGAGAAGAGTAGAATGTTTCATGCTTATATTGGTACAAAAAAAAGCTTGTTTAGACTGTGGCTTAGACTTTATCATGTCATGTTAGATATTTCGTTGAATTTATGCTTAGTGGTTATTGTTTTAGCATGACTTGTTTCTTGAGATTGCTTAATGTGCCATTGAAAGAATCATGTGTTGTTTTTATCATACAAAAGCATAATATTGTGGTATTCTCCTTTGTTGCTTTATTTGGGTTGACTTGGCACATGCTTACACCATGTTATGACTATGAACCAAGCACCTTGCGCTTATTCCTATTCAGTTGAGATCATGATCTTTTGTTTATGGATGCCTAGTGATACGTCTTCGTCGTATCTATAATTTTTGATTGTTCCATGCTAATATTCTTCAACTTTCATATATTTTTGGCAAGTTTTTATACTATTTTTGGGACTAACATATTGATCGAGTGCCAAGTGCCAGTTCCTGTTTGTTTCATGTTTTATGTTTCGCAGAAAACCAATATCAAACGGAGTCCAAACAGGATAAAAACGGATGGAGAATTATTTTGGAATATTTGGGATTTTCCAGAGGAAGAATCAATGTGAAACAGTGTCCGAGGTGGCCAGGAGATAGGGGGGCGCGCCCTCCCCCCTAGGCGCTCCTGGCACTCTCCTAGGCCACCCATAAGGCAGTTGACGCTCTTCTTTTGCCGCAAGAAAGCTAATTTTAAGAGAAAAATCTGGGCGAAAGATTCACCCCAATCGGAGTTAAGGATCTCCAGATATAAAAGAAACGGTGAAGGGGCAGAATCTGAGAACGCAGAAACAGAGAGATAGATCCAATCTCGGAGGGGCTCTCGCCCCTCCCAAGCCATGGGAGCCAAGGACCAGAGGGGAAACCCTTCTCCCATCTAGGGAGGAGGTCAAGGAAGAAGAAGAAGAAGAAGGGGGGCTCTCCCCCCTTGCTCCCGGTGGCGCCGGAATGCCGCTGGGGGCCATCATCATCACCGCGATCTTCACCAACACCTCTGGCATCTTGATCAACATCGCCATCACCTTCCCCCATCTATATTCAGTGGTCCACTCTCCCGCAACCCGCTATACTCTCTACTTGAACATGGTGCGTTATGGTTCATATTATTACGCAATGGTGTGTTGCCATCCTATGATGTTTGAGTAGATTTCCATTGTCCTATCGGTGATTGATGAATTGCTATGATTGGTTTGAGTTGCATGCTTTATTATTGGTGATGTCCTATGGCGCTCTCCGTGTCGCGCAAGCGTGAGGGATCCCCGCTGTAGGGTTTGCAATATGTTTATGATTTGCTTATGGTAGGTGGTGTGAGTGACAGAAGCACATACCCGAGTAAGTAGGTTGTTTGCGTATGGGATAAAGGGGACTTGATACTTTAATGCTATGGTTGGGTTTTACCTTAGTGATCTTTAGTAGTTGCGGATGCTTGCTAGAGTTCCAATCATAAGTGCATATGATCCAAGTAGATAAAGTATGTTAGCTTATGCCTCTCCCTCAAATAGAATTGCAATAGTGATTACCGGTCTAGTAATGTAGTCAATTGCTTAGGGACAATTCCAAAAGTCCTACCACCACTTTTCCACACTCGCTATATTTACTTTATTGCTTCTTTATCTAAACAACCCCTACTTTTTATTTACGTGTTCTTTATTATCTTGCAAACCTATCCCAACAACACCTACAAAGTACTTCTAGTTTCATACTTGTTCTAGGTAAAGTGAACACTAGGCGTGCGTAGAGTCGTATCAGTGGCAGATAGGGCTTGAGAGAGTATTTGTTCTACGTTTATCTCCTCGTTGGGTTCGACACTCTTACTTATCGAAAGAGGCTACAATTATCCCATATACTTGCGGGTCATCAAGGCCTTTTTCTGGTGCCGTTGCCGGGGAGTCATAGCGTGGGGTGAATATTCTTGTGTGTGCTTGTTTGATTTATCACTAAGTAATTTTTATTTACTGTTCTTAGTTGTTCTCTATCTTTAGTTATGGATATGGAACACGAAATACCAAAAAAATTAGGTGTACTTGATACTCATGGAGATGGGGAACCTCCTAAAACCCTCAATGCTCGTTATGTGAAAGACATTATGTACTACTTTAATAATCCTGAGAAAAACCCATTCAATTATGTTATGGGAGACACGTTGGATCAATGTGAATACTTTAGGGATTATCGCTTGACACAAAAAGGGAAACTATTATGGGATCAAATTAATATGTTGCGTTGGTATGCTCGGGATTTATGCTTGAGATATGATATTACTTGTTGCTCTAGGATGAAGGCTCCACACCTTCCCCTTTCATGCAAACCTTAGCTTCTTATGCTAGAGGTATATATGATTACTATGATGTTGAACAAATTGAAGAATTTGTTGCTTTTAAGGCTGCTTATGAAATTGAATCTTTGTTTGAAAAGTATGAAGCTTTATATGATGATGTTTATAGGCCTAAAAATTATGCTATATTGAAATATTTCTACGAAAATTATGAATACAATTACAATTTTAATGCATTTGTTGAGAAAGTCTCCGCTGTCCAAGAAGAGACTAATATTTTGCAGGAAGCTATGGAAGAAGAAATTGATGAAACTGTGAGCCCATTGGATGAAAAAGATGATGAGGAGAGCGAAGAACAAAAGGAGGAAGAGCGGATTGATCACCCGTGCCCACCTTCTACTGAGAGTAACTCTTCAACTCATACATTGTTTAATTCCCCTTCGTGCTTACCAAAGGATGACTGCTATGATGATTGCTATGATCCCGTTGATTCTCTTGAAATATCCCTTTTTGATGATACTTGCTTGCTTGTGGCCCAGATGCCAATATGAATTATGCTTATGGAGATGAACTTGCTATAGTTCCTTATGTTAAACATGAAATTGTTGCTATTGCACCCACACATGATAGTGCTATTATCTTTTTGCATTCTCCCGACTACACTATATTGGAGAAGTCTGTTCTTATTAAGGATTATATTGATGGGCTGCCTTTTACCATTACATGATAATTTTGATGAATGTGATATGCATGTGCTTGCTTCTCTACTTGCAATTATTATGAGAGAGGAACTATATCTCCACCTCTCTATGTTTCCAATATGATAAAATTGCAAGAAACTACTTATACTATGTGTCGGCCTTTACTATGTGTGCATCAATTGTTCTTTTATGACATGCCGATGCATAGAAAGATAGTTAGACTTCGTTTTTGCATGATATATGTTACTTTGTGCTCACTACTAAATTACAAATCATTGTTAATTAAAATTGTCTTTGATATACATTGGGATCTGGGTGGATTCATTATTTGAGCACTATATGCCTAGCTTAATGGCTTTAAAGAAAGCGCTGCCAGGGAGACAACCTGGAAGTTTTAGAGAGTCATTTATTTCTGTTGAGTTCTTTTATATAGTTTAAAAAAAGAGGGGAACCTAAAAACTTTTCAAAAAGGAAAGTGAAAGTGAGAGAGACAAGCATTGTTGAAGTGGGAGAGCTCCTTGAACTTTGTTCATGCTCACGGAAACTTTGTGAATCTTGATTACAGAAACTTTTCATCAAAAATAATTATCCCCTTGTACAATTCCATTGTATATAAAAATAAGGTGCCAAGGTTTGCCTTTAGGATGTTTACAATGCTTGTTGGTTTGTACGGTGCAGGACAGAAACTTTGGCTGTAGTGCTCGATTTTACATTTTTTGCTGGAACATCAAATGGTTCTGATTCCTTTTGCACTGTCTTTCTGTACACCTTTGTTATGTTTCCTAATTTTGGTAGATTTTTTGGGGTACCAGAATTATGGTGAATGTTCAGATTTCTACAGACTGTTCTGTTTTTGACAGATTCTGTTTTTGATGCATAGTTTGCTTGTTTTGATGAATCTATCAATTTATATCAGTGGATTAAGCCATGGAAAAGTTATATTACAGTAGACACAATGCAAAAACAAAATATGAATTGGTTTGCAACAGTACTTAGAGTGGTGATTTGCTTTATTATACTAACGGATCTTACCGAGTTTTCTGTTGAAGTTTTGTGTGGATGAAGTGTCTAATCGAGGAGGTCTCGATATGAGGAAAAGGAAGAGAGGCAAGAACTCAAGCTTGGGGATGCCCGAGGCACCCCAAGTAAATATTCAAGGAGACTCAAGCGTCTAAGATTGGGGATGCCCCGGAAGGCATCCCCTCTTTCTTCAACAAGTATTGGTGTGTTTTCGGATTCGTTTCGTTCATGCGATATGTGCAAGTCTTGGAGCGTCTTTTGCATTTAGTTTTCATTTTTCTTTATGCACCAGGATGGTATGAGATAGTCCTTGGTTGATTTATATAATTCTCATTGCACTTCACTTAAATCTTTTGAGTGTGGCTTTATAGAATGCTTCATGTGCTTCACTTATATCATTTGAAGTTTGGATTGCCTGTTTCTCTTTACATAGAAAACCGCCATTTGTAGAATGCTCTTTTTGCTTCACTTATATTTGTTAGAGCATGGACATATCTTTTTTAGAAAGAATTAAACTCTCTTGCTTCACTTATATCTATTTAGAGAGATGACAGGAATTGATCATTCACATGGTTAGTCATAAAATACTACATAAACTTGTAGATCGCTGAATATGATATGTTTGATTCCTTGCAATAGTTTTGTGATATAAAGGTGGTGATATTAGAGTCATGCTAGTGGGTGGTTGTGGATTGTAGAGACACTTGTGTTGAGGTTTGCAAGTCCCGTAGCATGCACGTATGGTAACCGTTGTGTGACAAATTTGAAGCATGGGGTGTTTCTTTGATTGTCTTCCTTATGATTGGCGGTCGGGGACGAGCAATGGTCTTTTCCTACCAATCTATCCCCCTACGGGCATGCATCGTAGTACTTTGCTTCGAGGGCTAATAAACTTTTTGCAATAAGTATATGAGTTCTTTATGACTAATGTGAGTCCATGGATTATACGCACTTTTACCTTTCCTTCATTGCTAGCCTCTTCAGTCCCGTGCATTGCCCTTTCTCACCTCAAGAGTTGGTGCAAACTTCGCCGGTGCATCCAAACCCCGTGATATGATACGCTCTATCACACATAAGCCTCACTATATCTTTCTCAAAACAGCCACCATACCTACCTATCATGGCATTTCCATAGCCATTCCTAGATATATTGCCATGCAACTTCCATCATCATCACATACATGACTTGAGCATTTATTGTCATATTGCTTTGCATGATCATAAGATAGCTAGCATGATGTTTTTATGGCTTATCTATTTTTTGATGTCATTGCTACGCTAGATCATTGCACATCCCGGTACACCGCCGGAGGCATTCATATAGAGTCATATCTTTGTTCTAGTATCGAGTTGTAAGTAAATAAAAGTGTGATGATCATCATTATAGAGCGTTGCCCCATAAAAAAAGAAAAAGGAAAGGCCAAAGAAGCCTAAATAAAAAAGGGGGCCAAAGAAGAACACCGAAAAAGAAAAAAAAGAAAAAAAGAAAGAAAAAAGAAAAAGAAAAGGGGCAATGTTACTATCCTTTTACCACACTTGTGCTTCAGAGTAGCACCATGTTCTTCATATAGAGAGTCTCATATGTTGTCACTTTCATTTACTAGGGGGAATTTTCATTATAGAACTTGGCTTGTATATTCCAATGATGGGCTTCCTCAAATTCCCTAGGTCTTCATGAGCAAGCAAGTTGGATGCACACCCACTTAGCTTTCAGTTTGAGCTTTCATACACTTATAGATCCTAGTGCATCCGTTGCATGGCAATCCCTACTCCTCGCATTGACATCAATTGATGTGCATCTCCATAGCCCGTTGATTAGCCGCGTCGATGTGAGACTTTCTCCCTTTTTGTCTTCTCCATATAAACCTCCACCATTATATTCTATTCCACCTATAGTGCTATATCCATGGTCTGCGCTCATGTATTGAGTGAGGGCAGAAAAAGCTGAAGCGCGTTAAAAAGTATGAACCAATTGCTCGGCTTGTCATTGGGGTTGTGCATGATGGGAGCATTTTGTGTGACGAAAATGAAGCATGGCCAAACTATATGATTTTGTAGGGATAAGCTTGCTTTGGCCTTGTTGCTTTGAAAAGACATGATTGCTTTATTAGTACGCTCAAAGTATTATTGTTTTTTATGTCAAATGATAGACTATTTCTTTGAATCACTCGTATCTTAATATTCATGCCATGATTAGACATATGATCAAGATTATGCTAGGTAGCATTCCACATCAAAAATTATCTTTTTTATAATTTACCTACTCGAGGACGAGCAGGAATTAAGCTTGGGGATGCTGATACGTATCCGTAGTATCTATAATTTTTTATTGTTCCATGCCAATATTCTTCAACTTTCATATATTGTTGGCAACTTTTTATACTATTTTTGGGACTAACATATTGATCTAGTGCCCAGTGCCAGTTCCTGTTTGTTGCATGTTTTATGTTTCGCAGAAAACCAATATCAAACGGAGTCCAAATGGGATAAAAATGGACGGAGAATTATTTTGGAATATTTGGGATTTTTCGGAGGAAGAATCAATGCGAAACAGTGTCCGAGGTGGCCAGGAGATAGGGGGGCCCGCCCTTCCCCCTGGGCACGCCTGGCACTCTCCTGGGCCACCTGTAAGGTGGTTGACGCTCTTCTTTTGCTCAAAGAAAGCTAATTTTATGAGAAAAATCTGGGCAAAAGATTCACCCCAATCGGAGTTACGAATCTCCAGATATAAAAGAAACGGTGAAGGGGCAGAATCTGAGAATGCAGAAACAGAGAGATAGATCCAATCTCAGAGGGGCTCTCGCCCCTCCCAAGCCATGGGAGCCAAGGAACAGAGGGGAAACCCTTCTCCCATCTAGGGAGGAGGTCAAGGAAGAAGAATAAGAAGGGGGCTCTCTCCCCCTTGCTTCCGGTGGCGCCGGAACGCCACCGGGGGCCATCATCATCACCGCGATCTTCACCAACACCTCTGCCATCTTCATCAACATCTCCATCACCTTCCCCCATCTATATTCAGTGGTCCACTCTCCCACAACCCACTGTATCCACTACTTGAACATGGTGCTTTATGCTTCATACTATTAACCAATGATGTGTTGCCATCCTATGATGTCTGAGTAGATTTCCGTTGTCCTATCGGTGATTGATGAATTGCTATGATTGGTTTGAGTTGCATTCTTTATTATTGGTGTTGTCCTATGGTGCTCTCCATGTCGTGCAAGCGTGAGGGATCCCCGCTGTAGGGTTTGCAATATGTTCATGATTTGCTTATGGTGGGTGGCGTGAGTGACAGAAGCACAGACCCGAGTAAGTAGGTTGTTTGCGTATGGGATAAAGGGGACTTGATACTTTAATGCTATGGTTGGGTTTTACCTTAATGATCTTTAGTAGTTGTGGATGCTTGCTAGAGTTCCAATCATAAGTGCATATGATCCAAGTAGAGAAAGTATGTTAGCTTATGCCTCTCCCTCAAATAGAATTGCAATAGTGATTACCGGTCTAGTAACGTATTCAATTGCTTAGGGACAATTCCACAACTCCTACCACCACTTTTCCACACTCGCTATATTTAGTCTATTGCTTCTTTATCTAAACAGCCCCTACTTTTTATTTACATGTTCTTTATTATCTTGCAAACCTATCCCAACAACACCTACAAAGTACTTCTAGTTTCATACTTGTTCTAGGTAAAGCGAACACTAAGCGTGTGTAGAGTCGTATCAGTGGAAGATAGGGATTGAGAGAGTATTCGTTCTACCTTTAGCTCCTCATTGGGTTCGACACTCTTACTTATCGAAAGAGGCTACAATTATCCCGTATACTTGCGGGTCATCACCTAGCGGTGTGAAATAAATGGGAAACTTGTAAGTTCATGGAGTTTGTATATGAGTTAGAGAAACGCCTGGGCATACAACCCAAGCCATGCATAATTCATGGTGGAAATTTACAACATAACCATAGTGAGCATTCTATGGAGAATCTTCAATAAAAAAACTATGCCCATGGTAATAAAAGGATTGCTGGGATGCTCATTGTCTGTTGCCTTGTCATTTTGGTATGGGATAGCTCTTGTGTCATGGGGCAAGGGGTACACCATTGGCGGTTATCTATGATACATGTATACTTACAATGACAAGAACTTATTTGGGACCTAAGTTGAGTAGCATGAGGTTTAGGTACTCGTATTCAAGGGGCATGAGGCTTTCAACTTGTGATTTGTCAAGCATACAACTCATATTTGCCCTCACTTTAACCTTAACCAGTCAAGATGCGTATGATAGGGGCGATAAGAGCTCAAATCTAATGAGGACCATAATTTTTGGAAGCTTTATAAAACTTATTAATCCCTACTTACCTCTACAAAGGGCCTTTCTTTTGCTTTTTTGTTGAGTCTTCATCTTCTATCTTTATGCACCAACTAAGAGAGCATAGTTGTCATTCTGAGTATAATGTGCATTGTCCCAAAACTTGTTGATTGATTCATGATTATGGTATTGCTTATTCTCAAATTATTTGTATCTAGTCACCCTTTTGAACTTTGAAGGTGTCCTATGCATTTATGTTTTGCTACTCCATGAAGGACAAGCTAAATACCACTTTGCTATGTTTTCTCTGTGTGCGAAACAAACAAATGTCTTTCAAAGCATTATTCATGATCTTTTGTTTATGTTGCCTTTCATGTAGTAACATAGTTGCTATGTTCTATTGTTAGAAATATATCTTTCATGCATATGTTTACAGTACTTTGATCCCAGCTTATAATGTTTTACAATGATGATGATCAAGAATGTATTGGCTTCATGTCACCTCAAAAATTATTTTTGTTATCACTTACCTACTCGAGGACGAGCATGAGTTAAGCTTGGGGATGATGATACGTTGCAAACGTATCTATAATTTTTGATGCTCCATGCTTGTTTTACACCAATTACTTTATGTTTTGTTTACACTTTGTGGCATTTTTATGTATTTCCTGGAACTAACCTATTGACAAGATGCCACAATGCCAGTTTCCTGTTTTCTGCTGTTTTTGTGTTTTAGAGAAATTAGTAAAGAAATATTCTCAGAATTGGACGAAACAAACGCCAAAGTTACTATTTTTCTCGATACGACACAGAGTCCAAAGCAGAGACGGAGGAGGGCACTAAGGCGGCCACACCATAGCCAGGCGAGGGCCCACCTCTAGCCGCACGGCCCTAGGGTGTGGGCCCGTCGGGCGTCCACCGACATTTCCCTTCCACCTATACAATGCCCCCGAGGCGAAAACTCTAAATAATTAAGCCTCCGTCCATGAAAAGTTCCGCAGCGCCGCCACCATCAAAGACGAGATTCGGGGGATAGAAGTCTCTGTTCCGGCACCCTACCGGGATGGGGAATTGCCTCCGGAGCCATCTCCATCAACTCCACCGCCATCTTCATTGCCGTTGCTAACTCCCATGATGAGGAGGGAGTAGTTCTCCCCTGAGGCTGAGGGCTCTACGGGTCGCTATGTGGTTTATCTCTCTCTCCCATGGTGTGATCTTTATGTGATCATGAGCTTTGTAATCTGGTTGATTTAGTAGATGTTACTCTCATCTATTATGCTACTCAAGTGCTTTTATTAATGTGATCTCCGGAGACACCTTGTCCCACGGTGTGAAGGTGACAGTGTGCGCACCGTGTGTGGCTCTTAGGCTAAAGATTACAGAAATACTTATCATGAGTTATAATTTGAGTTGGATGTCTCTATGAAATTGTGGTGTTTGTTTGGAACCATCTAGAGCTCAAGGTGACAGTGTGGAGTTACCTAGATGGGGAATGCGAACTTTAAGGTGTGCTTTTATAGCCCTACGTGGTGAATTGGTGTTCGTTATCCAACCGGAGAGTAGTTCAGAGTAGCATAGTGAAGAGAAGATGTTTATGTGTTCAATTATGATATCATTGTTGAGAGTGTCCACTAGTAAAAGTATGATCCCTACGTTTTGTTTCTAAGCATTGAAACACCGTTTACAACCAGTTCTGCTACATGTTTGCTTGCTGCCATTTTTATTTCAGATTGCAATTACCACTTATAATAATCCATATTACTTGTATTTCACTATCTCTTCACCGAACTAGTGCACCTATACACCTGACAAGTGTATTGGGTGTGTTGGGGACACAAGAGAGTTCTTGTATCTTAATTGCAGGGTTGCTTGAGAGGGATATCTTTGACCTCTTCCTCCCTGAGTTTGATAAACCTTGGGTGATTCAATTAAGGGAAACTTGCTACTGTTCTACAAACCTCTGCACTTGAAGGCCCAACACTGTCTATAAGAATAGAAGCGTGCGTAGACATCAAGCTTTTTTCTGGCGCCGTTGCCGGGAGGTAAGGTAAAAGGAACTCACATCCTCTGGCTACTAAGCTATCTTCTAGTACTGTTTCTGGTGTGTGAGTGTTCAAAGTTATTTCCTTTAGATTCTGCAATTATATCTTTTTTTTTCTTGTTTTTATTTTCACTAGTTAGGCTTAACGGAAAACAACAACAAAATTAGAGAGCTTTATAGTATTTTTCTTGAGTTAGGACATGAAGTGTTTGAAGAGAAAATTAAAAAACCTATGGAACTTTATTTGCAAGCTAATAGAAATGTTATTAGTATGAATTATTTGAACACCATTATTGCTAATGCTATGGAAAAGTCTAAGCTTGGGGAAGCTGTTTTTTATGAAAATGGTCTCTTTAGTTCCCCAGCTTTAGAGGAGAAGTTTTTTCTCTGATGATACTTTATCTCCCATATGTGATAATTCTAAAGAAGAGGTACGTATGATTTGGGCCATAAGGGAGCGGCACATGAAGGAGGCTCTGGGGTATTGCTGCATTGAGCGAGCGGACCATAGGTGCTCCCGTGCGTGGTGGTTTAGGCCACGTTTGAGCGGCACATAGGTTTTGCCCCACCGATCACGAGCGACGAGGAGCCAGCGAGCGACCACGTCAGATCTGATTTTTAAATCAGAACATTTCTAAATTACAAATAAATTTGATAATCTGAATGCTTTTCAAATTCGAAACATTTTGAAAAATATGAATACTATTTTTCCTTTTCTTTTTCTAGTGTTTAAAAATCAGAACGGTTTTAAAATTTGAATGATTTAGAATTGAACAAGTTTAAAATTTGAACAAATTTCTACATTAATATTGTTCATAATCTGAAAATTTACGAAATCTGGATAATTTGAGCAACTCTAAAATTGAACGATTTTAGATTCTGAACGATTTTTAAATTTGAACGATTTTCAAATTTGAACAATTTTCAAAATTTGAAACATTTTCATAATCTGAACGTTTTGAACAATCTGAACATTTTTAAAATTCGAACATCTTTAGAATCTAAACAGAAAAAGCAGGAAAAAGGGAAAAATAAAAGAAACATAGCGAAAACCAATCGAAAAACCGCAGCAAAAAAGTGAAAGAACCGTGCAGAGAAACCCGAAAAAACCAGCCCCGGATTTTCTGTTGATTTACCTATATGGGTTGGCCAAATAGCGCAAGGTTGCCTGTCGCAGCTATATATCACAATGAGCGATGTATAAGGATCCCTGATACTACCGTAGCGAATCGAGCATATCATCACCATCGAGACGTTGACGCTCCAAAAAATACATTTTATTTCCATCATTGCGTTTTAATGTTGTTTCTACGTAGTACAGAAGATATCTTTTTTATAGACAATACCATGATATATCATAGTAGGAAATAGTATATGGTACAGATACATAAGCTGTCTCCGGCGATTATAAAATAAGCAAGCTCACATCAACAAACAAGATAACTCTTTTATACGTGATAAGCAACCTCAAACCAATAAACAGTACATCTATTTCATTCAGTACAACGGCATAAGATTTTTTATTCTTAACAGGTTTTACGAATTTAGTGCTCATATGCAGGAGTAATTGTTCCGGGGAGCCAAACCGCAATGTCATGCAACCTCCACAATGCATGAAATTTCTATCTTCTTGTGGTGACGTAATTTACTCCACCCAAGATTCTTCTTAACAATCGATACTACATATATTTAAAATAGTTCATGGACACTACAGGAAACGGGCAATAGGCCGACAGCCCGACGCCGTCGGCATAGGCCAAATAACCCGCGCCACAGGCTATAGTCGAGGGCGGCCGAGGGCGTATCGCCCTCGGGTCCTTCAGGTATCTGCGTACAGGTATTTGTCGTTGGCGTAGAGGATGCCCTCGATGTAGACTTGGCAGGCCCATCGCTAACAGATGACGGCCGTTAGACGTCGAACAGGCTACACCGACGGCTTTGCCCTCGGGCTAGATTTTCGATTTTTTTCCAACTTTTTTTCCAAAAAAAAAATTCAATTTTTTTATCAGACTTGTTAATTTCACAACGGACATTTTTAACTCTCAGCACGTTTAATGTAAAATCAAATTGCACTTGTGGACAAACTTCCCGCTCGTCCACCCATCCTCACACTACTCCAACCCCAACACGCTTAACTTCTCCATTCCTTCCGGATGACCTATCAAGAAAGAAATCATATCTTAGTGAGAATAGTACCATATCAATCATATTAACTCTTGGACTGTGGTGTCACACCTTTTTATTTTTGAATTCCATACAAATACTTAAATACACAATAATAATTTTCAATTCAAATAAAATAAAATAATTAATATTTTTCTTTTTCTATTTAATATGGAATATTTAATATCTTTAAATCCTTAAATCTGAATTTGACAAATAATATGTCTAAACCTATCAAAAAATGAGGAGAATCCAAATATAACATCCATATCGTCTTGTGAATCTAAAAAAAAATGATATTTCCAAAAAAAAATCATGAGCATAAGATCATGTATGTGTAGTTCAAATTGACCATAGTGCAAATCGAGCATTAGGTACATGTATTCTTTTAAATATATGTAAACCATGTATATCGACTTGAATCATTAGTATGTGACATAAGAAGATTATGTGGGCAGGTTTTTCATATTTTTCATATTTTTTAAAATTTTATGCTGATTTCATTTTTTTTGAAATGTGTAATATTTAAGTGTATACAGAGAGATCTTATTCTTCTGCAAATTTGATATATTATTTGTATTTATCTTAATTATAATGATTCAGTTATGATTTTTCTAAAATTAATATGATAAAATGGAAAATAGCTATGCCGACGGCATTGCCGTCGGCGTAGCTTCAAAACCTATGCCGAGGGCTTTGCCCTCGGCGTAGACCGTCCGCCTTGACGCGGTCGTAACACTGTTAGCCTGGGCTGGCCTACACCGAGGCTGGCATATACCCCGAGGGCAGCTGTCGGCCCAGACATGGGTACACCGAGGGCCTATCCTATGCCAAGGCCGGGCGGGCGGGCGGGCTGGATTGCCAGCCCTCTACGCCGACGGCCCCGATGTTTTCCGTCGGCGTAGAGGCTGGCCGTCGGCTCCAGACATCAGTCCTGTAGTGGGTGAAGATACACAAGCTGTTTTCAGCGATTATAAAATAAAGTACATATAAGAAAATGAGCAAATCTACGAGGCCTTTAAACTCTTCTTTTGCATCACAGACAGCCAAATTGACATGCCATAAATACCAAACGATAGGCTCGTAAATACCGACGATGGTTCTCCCATATTTTTAAATCTGAGCCGCAATGCCACGGCTACGTGCATGCATGCAACCATTAAACTAATCACCCGACATCAGCGAGAGCAACAACACCAGTATTCTAGAGAAAAAGAGACCGAACAGCCTGGTCGACATCGCTAGAGAGCCGAAAGTACGAATCACCATTGTCGATGGTGTAGCATCTGGGATAAATATTACGAGGACTAGTTCAATGCCCGTGCATTGCAACGGCCTCTAAAATATTTTATTTCTGCACATGTAAGCATAATACATCTCAATATTTTGTCGCATATAGAAAGATAGAGAAATATAGTATTCAAGAAACTACAGAATTATACATTTTGATGTGATTGGACAAAAAGTTATAGTTTGATTTCAATGCATAGTAATAGAAAACCCATATACTCATCTTATTCTTAGTTAGGTGTGTTAAACTGTATAGTTATCAGATACGGTTAGTATCTAGGATTGTAGTTATCTTGTATAACAACCTGTACTTATCCTCCTGTAAACCCTAGCGGCAGCCCTAGAGGCGCCCTATATAATGATCCTGAGACCACCGCATTAGGTGTGTCGATCCAATCTCTTCTCTCTTTGTTTCACATGGTATCAGGCCATCTCGCATAACTGCTCGATGGGTTCTCCTTCCTCCGGCGCCATGACTTCCTCGACCCTGGCTTCTCTGCCCATGCCCTCTGGGCTCTCGGCGCCGACATCTTCCGCTGTTCCCCAACCCTCTGCTAGCCTCATTACTGCCAAGCTTACCCCCTCCAACTTCCTCCTCTGGAAAGCACAGATCCTTCCTCCCCTTCGCATCGCCGGTGTCACTTGGCTATGTCGAGGGCACCACCCCTACTCCTCCTTGCATCCTCCCAGCTCATGACAAGGGGGGGGGGCGCTCCTAACCCGGAGTATGCTGCCTGGTTCCGTCAGGATCAGATCATCCTGAGCTATCTTCTTGCCTCGCTCACCGATGATGTGCTTCAGCAGGTCCATCTCTTCGACACCTCCCGCGCCATCTGGGCGCACCTCGAGGAGATGTATGTTACCCACTGCTGTGCCAGTGTGGTGCAGATCAAGATGGACATGATGAACTTCCGCAAGGGCAACCTCTCCATGGTGGACTATATCGCCAAGATCCGCTCCAATGCAGATCAGCTCGCCGTCGCGGGCCGTCCCATGTGCCAGGAGGACATCATCACCGCCTTCATCACCGGGCTCGACAACGAGTACGAGCCCCTCATCACTGCCATCATGACTCGCATCAACGTCATGACCTTGGAGAACTCTACTCCCATGCCATCTCCTTCGAAAGCCGCCGCGAGTACCACGCAGCTCATCTTCCACTGTTGGGGATCGTAGTAGAAATTTAAAATTTTCTACGCATCACCAAGATCAATCTATGGAGTCATCTAGAAACGAGAGAGAGAGAGGAGTGCATCTACATACCCTTGTAGATCATGAGCGGAAGCGCTCAAGAGAACGGGGTTGATGGAGTCGTACTCGTCGTGATCCAAATCACCAATGATCCTAGCACCGAACGGACGGCACCTCCGCGTTCAACACATGTACGGAGCAGAGACGTCTCCCGCGCCTTGATCCAGCAAGGAGGAGGGAGAGGTTGAGTAAGAGAGCTCCAGCAGCAGCACGACGGCGTGGTGGTGATGGAGAGGCAGTACTCCGGTAGGGCTTCGCCAAGCTATGACGGAGGAGGAGAGGTGTTGGGGAGGGGAGGGGCTGTGCCTTGGAGGTGTGTGTGCAGCCCTCCTCTCGGCCCTCTATTTATAGGGGGAGGAGGAAGGGGGCCGGCCCCCTCTAGATGAGATCTAGAGGAGGGGGGCGACGGCCAAGGGGGGGGGGGCTTGCCCCCCAAGCAAGGGGGCGCCCCCTTTAGGGTTCCCCCCCCCCCAACCCTAGGTGCATGGGCCCAAGGGGGGATGCGCCCAGCCCTCTAAGGGCTGGTTCCCTTCCCTCTACGGCCCATGAGGCCCTCCGGGAGAGGTGGGCCCTCCTGGTGGACCCCTGGAACCCTTCCGGTGGCCCCTATACAATACCGGTATGCCTCCGAACTTTTCCGGTGACCGTATTAAAACTTCCCATATATTAATCTTCACCTCCGGACCATTTCGGAACTCCTTGTGACGTCCGGGATCTCATCCGGGACTCCGATCAACATTCGGTAATCACATACAAGTCTTCCTAATAACCCTAGCGTCACCGAACCTTAAGTGTGTATACCCTACGGGTTCGGGAATCACGCAGACATGACCGAGACAGCTCTCCGGCCAATAACCAGCAGCGGAATCTGGATACCCATGTTGTCCCCCACATGTTCCTCGATGATCTCATCGGATGAACCACGATGTCGATTATTCAAGTAATCCCGTATACAATTCCCTTTGTCACACGGTACGTTACTTGCCCGAGATTCGATCGTCGGTATCCCAATACCTCGTTCAATGTCGTTTCCGGCAAGTCACTTTACTCATTCCATAATGCATGATCCCGTGACCAACCACTTGGTCACACTGAGCTCATTATGATGATGCATTACCGAGTGGGCCCGGAGATACCTCTATCTTCTGCCGTGGTCGGGCATTGAGCCGAGCTCAATTTCACACCTTGCAACACAGGTAAGAACCCCTTCTTGGACTGATCCATATTGAACTTCTTCAATATCTTATCAAGGTATGTGCTTTGTGAAAGACCTATGAGGCGTCTCGATCTATCTCTATAGATCTTGATGCCTAATATGTAAGCAGCTTCTCCAAGGTCCTTCATTCAAAAACACTTGTTCAACTAGGCCTTTATGCTGTCCAAAAGTTCTATATCATTTCCCATCAAAAGTATGTCATCCACATATAATATGAGAAATGCTACAGAGCTCCCACTCACTTTCTTGTAAACGCAAGCTTCTCCATAAGTCTGCATAAACCCAAACGCTTTGATCATTTCATCAAAGCAAATGTTCCAACTCCGAGATGCTTGCACCAACCCATAAATGGATCGCTGGAGCTTGCATACCTTGTTAGTATTCTTAGGATCGACAAAACCTTGCGGCTGCATCATATACTATTCTTCCTTGAGATAGCCGTTAAGGAATGCCGTTTTAACGTCCATTTGCCATATCGCATAATCATAGTATGCGGCAATTGCTAACATGATTCGGACGGACTTCAGCTTTGCTACGGGAACTTGTCGTAGTCAACTCCTTGAACTTGTCTCATCGTAGTCAACTCCTTGAACTTGTCGATAACCTTAGCGACAAGTCGAGCCTTATAGATGGTAATATTACCATCCGCGTCCGTCTTCTTCTTAAAGATCCATTTATTTTCTATCGCTCGCCGATCATCGGGCAAGTCTGTCAAAGTCCATAATTTGTTTTCATACATGGATTGCATGGCTTCAAGCCATTTGTTGAAATCTGGGACCGCCATCGCTTCTTCATAGTTCGAAGGTTCACCGTTATCTAGCAACATGATTTCTAGGACAGGGTTGCCATACCATTCCGGTGTGGAACGTGTCCTTGTGGACCTACGAAGTTCAGTAGAAACTTGATCCGAAGTACCTTGATCATCATCATTAACTTCCTCTCTAGTCGGTGCAGGCACCACAGGAACATCTTCCTGAGCTGCGCTACTTCCCGGTTCAAGTGGCAGTACTTCATCGAGTTCTACTTTCCTCCCACTTATTTCTTTCGAGATAAACTCTTTCTCCAGAAAGGACCCGTTCTTGGCAACAAAGATCTTGCCTTCGGATCTAAGGTAGAAGGTATACCCAATGGTTTCCTTAGTGTATCCTATGAAGACGCATTTTTTCGACTTGGGTTCGAGCTTTTCAGGTTGAAGTTTCTTGACATAAGCATCGCATCCCCAAACTTTTAGAAACGACAGCTTAGGTTTCTTTACAAACCATAATTCATACGGTGTCGTCTCAACGGATTTAGATGGTGACCTATTTAAAGTGAATGTAGCTGTCTCTAAAGCGTATCCCCAAAATGATAGTGGTAAATCGGTAAGAGACATCATAGACCGCACCATAGCCAATAGCGTGCGATTACGACATTCGGACACACCGTTACACTGAGGTGTTCCAGGCGGCGTGAGTTGTGAAACAATTCCACATTTCCTTAAGTGTGTACCAAACTCGTGACTTAAATATTCTCCCCCACGATCTGATCGTAAGAACTTTATTTTTCTGTCACGTTGATTCTCTACCTCATTCTGAAATTCCTTGAACTTTTCAAAGGTCTCAGACTTGTGTTTCATCAAGTAAACATACCCATATCTACTCAAGTCATCAGTGAGGGTGAGAACATAACGATAGCCTCCGCGAGCCTCAACGCTCATTGGATCGCACACGTCAGTATGTATGATTTCCAATAAGCTGGTTGCTCGCTCCATTATTTCGGAGAACAGAGTCTTGGTCATTTTACCCATGAGGCATGGTTCGCACGTGTCAAATGATTCGAAATCAAGAGACTCCAAAAGTCCATCTGTATGGAGCTTCTTCATGCGTTTGACACCAATGTGACCAAGGCGGCAGTGCCACAAGTATGTGGGACTATCGTTATCAATCTTACATCTTTTGGTATTCACACTATGAATGTGTGTAACATCACGTTCGAGATTCATTAAGAATAAACCATTGACCAGTGGGGCATGTCCATAAAACAAGTCTCTCATATAAATAGAACAACCATTATTCTCGGATTTAAATGTGTAGCCATCTCGTATTAAACGAGATCCAGATACAATGTTCATGCTCAAAGCTGGCACTAAATAAAAATTATTGAGGTTTAAAACTAATCCCATAGGTAAATGTAGAGGTAGCGTGCCGACGGCGATTACATCGACCTTGGAACCATTGCTGACGCGCATCGTCACCTCGTCCTTCGCCAGTCTCCGCTTATTCCACAGCTCTTGTTTTGAGTTACAAATATGAGCAACCGCACCGGTATCAAATACCCAGGAGCTACTACGAGTACTGGTAAGGTACACATCGATAACATGTATATCACATATACCTTTGGTGTTGCCGGCCTTCTTATCCGCTAAGTACTTGGGGCAGTTCCGCTTCCAGTGTCCGCTTCCCTTGCAATAAAAGCACTCAGTCTCAGGTTTGGGTCCATGCTTTGGCTTCTTCCCGGCAACTGGCTTACCGGGAGCGGCAACTCCCTTGCCGTCCTTCTTGAAGTTCTTCTTACCCTTGCCTTTCTTGAAACTAGTGGTTTTATTGACCGTCAACACATGATGTTGCTTTTTGATTTCTACCTCCGCTGATTTTAGCATTGAAATTACCTCAGGAATAGTTTTCACCATCCTCTGCATATTGTAGTTCATCACAAAGCTCTTGTAGCTTGGTGGGAGCGACTGAAGGATTCTATCAATGACCGCGTCATCCGGGAGGTTAACTCCTAGCTGAGACAATCGGTTGTGCAACCCAGACATTTTGAGTATGTGCTCGCTGACAGAACTATTCTCCTCCATCTTACAACTGTAGAACTTGTCCGAGACTTCATATCTCTCGACCCGGGCACGAGCTTGGAAAACCATTTTCAGCTCTTGGAACATCTCATATGCTCCGTGTTGCTCAAAACGCTTTTGGAGCCCATGTTCTAAGCTGTAAAGCATGTCGCACTGAACCAGGGAGTAATCATCACTACGCGACTGCCAGGCGTTCATAACGTCTTGAGTTGCTGGGAAAACGGGTGCTTCACCTAGCGGTGCATCTAGGACATATGCTCTTTTGGCAGCTATGAGGATGATCCTCAAGTTCCGGACCCAGTCCGTGTAGTTGCTGCCATCGTCTTTCAGCTTGGTTTTCTCTAGGAACGCGTTGAAGTTGAGGACAACATTAGCGTGGGCCATTTGATCTACAAGACATATTGCAAAAGTTTTTGACTAAGTTCATGATAATTAAGTTCATCTATTCAAATTATTTAATGAACTCCCACTCAGATAGACATCCCTCTAGTCATCTAAGTGATCCATGATCCGAGTCAACTAGGCCATGTCCGATCATCACGTGAGACGGACTAGTCATCATCGGTGAACATCTTCATGTTGATCGTATCTTCTATATGACTCATGTTCGACCTTTCGGTCTCTTGTGTTCCGAGGCCATGTCTGTACATGCTAGGCTCTTCAAGTCAACCTAAGTGTTTTTGCATGTGTAAATCTGTCTTACACCCGTTGTATGTGAACGTTAGAATCTATCACACCCGATCATCATGTGGTGCTTCGAAACAACGAACTTTCGCAATGGCGCATAGTTATGGGGAACACTTTCTTGAAATAATTATGAGGGATCATCTTATTTACTACCATCGTTCTAAGCAAATAAGATGCAAAAACATGATAAACATCACATGCAATCAAATAGTGACATGATATGGCCAATATCATTTTGCTCCTTTTGATCTCCATCTTCGGGGCGCCATGACCATCATCGTCACCGGCATGACACCATGATCTCCATCATCGTGATCTCCATCATCGTGTCTTCATGAAATTGTCACGCCAACGATTACTTCTACTACTATGGTAAAGTAAAGTAATTACATGGCGTTATTCAATGACACGCAGGACAAAAAATAATTAGGACAACTCCTATGGCTCCTGCTGGTTGTCATACTCATCAACATGCAAGTCGTGATTCCTATTACAAGAACATGATCAATCTCATACATCACATATATATCATTCATCACATCCTTTTGGCCATATCACATCACAAGGCATTTGCTGCAAAAACAAGTTAGACGTCCTCTAATTGTTGTTGCATGTTTTTACGTGCCTGCAATAGGGTTCTAGCAAGAACGTTTCTTACCTATGTCAAAACCACAACGTGATATGCCAATTTCTATTTACCCTTCATAAGGACCTTTTTCATCGAATCCGATCCGACTAAGGTGGGAGAGATAGACACCCGCTAGCCACGTTATGCAAGTAGTGCATGTCAGTCGGTGGAACCTGTCTCACGTAAGCGTACGTGTAAGGTCGGTCCGGGCCGCTTCATCCCACGATGCCGCCGAAACAAGATAAGACTAGTAGTGGCAAGTAAATTGACAAAATCTACGCCCACAACAAAATTGTGTTCTACTCGTGCATAGAAACTACGCATAAACGTGGCTCTGATACCACTGTTGGGGATCATAGCAGAAATTTAAAATTTTCTACGCATCACCAAGATCAATCTATGGAGTCATCTAGCAACGAGAGAGAGAGGAGTGCATCTACATACCCTTGTAGATCGTGAGCGGAAGCGTTCAAGAGAACGGGGTTGATGGAGTCGTACTCGTCATGATCCAAATCACCGATGATCCTAGCGCCGAATGAACAACACCTCCGTGTTCAACACATGTACGGAGCGGAGATGTGTCGCGCCTTGATGCAGCAAGGAGGAGAGAGAGGTTGAGGAAGAGGGCTCCAGCAGCAGCACGACGGCGTGGTGGTGATGGAGAGGCAGTACTCCGGCAGCGCTTCGCCAAGCTATGATGGAGGAGGAGAGGTGTTGGGGACGGGAGGGGCTGCGCCTTGGAGGTGTGTGTGCAGCCCTCCCCTCGGCCCTCTATTTATCGGGGGAGGAGGAAGGGCGGCAGCCCCCTCTAGATGAGATCTAGAGGGGGGAGGGGGCGACGGCCAAGGGGGGGGGGACTTGCCCCCCAAGCAAGGGGGGGCGCCCGCTTTAGGGTTTCCCCCCAACCCTAGGCGCATGGTCACAAGGGGGGATGCGTCGAGCCCTCTAAGGGCTGGTTCCCTTCCCTCTACGACCCATGAGGCCCTCCGGGAGAGGTGACCCTCCCGGTGGACCCCCGGAATCCTTCCGATGGCCCCGGTACAATACCGGTATGCCCCCGAACTTTTCCGGTGACCGTATTACAACTTCCCATATATAAGTCTTCACCTCCGGACCATTCCAGAACTCCTCATGACGTCCGGGATCTCATCCGGGACTCCTAACAACATTAGGTAATCACATACAAGTCTTCCTAATAACCCTAGCGCCACCGAACCTTAAGTGTGTAGGCCCTACGGGTTCGGGAATCACGTAGACATGACCGAGACAGCTCTCCGACCAATAACCAACAGCGGGATCTGGATACCCATGTTGGCTCCCACATGTTCCACGATGATCTCATCGGATGAACCACGATGTCGAGTATTCAAGTAATCCTGTATACAATTCCCTTTGTCACACGGTACATTACTTGCCCGAGATTCAATCATCGGTATCCCAATACCTTGTTCAATCTTGTTTCCTGCAAGTCACTTTACTCGCTCCATAATGCATGATCCCGTGACCAACCACTTGGTCACATTGAGCTCATTATGATGATGCATTACCGAGTGGCCCCAGAGATACCTCTCCGTCATACGGAGTGACAAATCCCAGTCTTGATTCGTGCCAACCCAACAGACACTTCCGGAGATACCTGTAGTGCACCTTTATAGTTACCCAGTTACGTTGCGACGTTTGGTACACCCAAATCACTCCTACAGTATCCAGGAGTTACACAATCTCATGGTCTAAGAAACTGATACTTGACATTAGAAAAGCTTTAGCAAACGAACTACACGATCTTGTGCTATGCTTAGGATTGGGTCTTGTCCATCACATCATTCTCCTAATGATTTGATCCGGTTATCAATGACATCCAATGTCCATAGTAAGGACACTACTAGGAAAAGGCCTACTAATCGCGCACCGGTTTTGCCTACTAATGGCGCACTACCGGTGCGCCATTAGTATCACGCCACTAGTATTTTTTACTAATGGTGCACCACTGGTGCGCCATTAGTATGTGGTATACTAATGGCGCACCATGCAGTGCGCCATTAGTTTTGCCCACAGTGCGCCACTAGTGCCTTCTATACTAATGGCGCACCACATGGTAGTGCGCCATTAGTAACAATTTTTTTAATTTTTTTTCTTAATCTCAGGTCACTATTTCACCTATGAGATATCCAACACATATATATACAACAAGCATCCATATAACAATCATAGCCAACACACAAGTTCCATCATATATACATACATAGCCAACACACAAGTTCCATCATATATACATACATAGCCAACACATAGTTCCATCGTTACATATTACAAAAGTTTCACATTGTTCATCCAACACCGTTATCCATCAATTCACAAAATTTTCACATTGATGCAAAATAAAAACACAAATGGAAAAGAAGCACTCCATCCATGCAAGCTTCCGTGAATTAAATCAAATCTGCAAAATGATAAACAAGAAGTTAGAAGAAGAAAAAGAAGAAGACTAGAAGAATACTAGAAGAAGAAGAATACTAGAAGAAGAAGAATACTAGAAGAAGAAGAATAAAAGAATTTTGGAAAAGAAGAAGAATAAGAAGAAGACTATAATCTTATTATGTAAACTTGATCATTTTGTGCTAACATAAGTTATTTTGGAGCTAACCTATAGGAAACTAAGCATATAAGCTCTAAGTTAGTATATTAGAGCCAACTTAGGTAAAATGAAGCTAACCTATGTCATTTTGGAAAAAAAGAAGAATAAGAAAAAGACTATAAACTTATTATGTAAACTTATTATGTAAACTTGATCATTTTGTGCTAACATAAGTTATTTTGGAGCTAACCTATAGGAAACTAAGCATATAAGCTCTAAGTTAGCATATTAGAGCCAACTTAGGTAAAAATGAAGCTAACCTATAGGAAACTAAGCATATTAGAGATAACATAGGTAACTAAGTATATATATATATATATCATTTTGGAGATCTGACATACCTAACAAAGTTCAGTTCTCATGCATTGTTCTTCTCCTTCTCCTTCTCCTTCCTCAGCCTGATGCGCCAAGAGCGGCGAGGCGGTGGAGGCAGTGGAGGCAGTGGGATGTAGTCTTCTACCACAATTGGCGTGGTCATGTCGCCCAGCTGTGGGATCGCCGGCGCCACCACCGGTGCGTGGTCATTGTCAGGCACCACCACCATCGCGAGGCCACCTTCAGGCACGACCATCGCTAGGTTATCCTCAGCCACCTCCATCTCTTGCCCACGGTCAGCCACCACCATCTCTTGCCCATGGTCAGCCAACACCATCTCTTGCCCTTGGTCAGCCACCACCAGCGCTAGGTCATCCTCAGCCTGATGCCCATCGTCATCCTGCAGCTCCTCATCCCCACTCTGCTCCTCTTCTCCCGCACTCCAGTCCGGATCATCCTTCTTGTTGTCTATGCTGCTGCCAGAATCGCTGCTGCTTTCGCTACAGCTAGAATCGCTGCTGCTTTCGCTACAGTCAGAATCAATATTTTGTCTCGAGGCAGAAAGATACCATGTTTACTAAATGCTTATTGCTTAATCCCTGTAACCCATGACCATTGTAGGAGTAAGCTTGTCGGTAAGATTTTCTAATACAGTTTGGGCCCAAGCAAAGTCACTGTCGCTAAGCCAACACTCAAAAGATAATAACAACCATAAGGATATGTCATGCGTGAATACATTGAAAAGTGATGTCAAAAGGCAGGCATAAGGGTCTGGTTAGTTGAGTCATCAAATGATGAAGCTCCAATAGAACAATTGAATAAGAAAAGGGGAGATGCCTTATGGTAGCACGTTTTCCAAATTACTACATCCACTTGCAGAGCAATATGCAGTGACAGGAAGGCATAAGCATGACATGGCTTGAGCCAAAAATAATTAAATATTTCAAGCTAAAAGAGAGCAGACAATGTGAAATGATAGTATCCTTGCTTACAACTAGTACCTGGAAGTTGGTATAGTATGGTACCGGGCAATCAACGCAGACATATTAACAAACAAGCAACATAAGAAGAACAAACACTGAAATACACGGGACATAGCTTGAACAATTAATTATTTGTCAACCTAAAAAAGCAATACTGTCAAATGACAGCATCATCTCATACAGCTAGCCCTGTAAGTTACAACAAAATGGTACTAGACAGATTAACCAATGTGCAACTTAAGACAGACCATCGCTAAAATGTAAAATCAATGTATGCAATCAAACTCTATTCTTCCTTTAAAGTCAAATGGTACTAGACAGATTAACCAATGTGCAACTTAAGACTTTAGGATTCTCACAAGCTGTCAATGTAGTACATGCCAACAGGTGTACAAGGTGGCGACAAGGCGGACGGTGGGGAGGCGGGGAGCTTCGGACTTGCGGGCGGGGCTGACGGCGGGGAGGAGGGCGGAGGGGAGGTGGAGGGCGCAGCGGAAGGGAAGGGAGGGAGGGAATGGGGAGGAAGGATGGAGAGGGA